>NW_017308137.1:86898-154683 GCF_000935625.1 Nanorana parkeri | reverse complement strand
GTATATACATACATACATACTAAAATTATTATTCTGATATATTTAAAGTTATTTACAAATTAAATACATTTGGGGGTTTTTTGTTGCTTTTTTACTTGTCAGGTTGTATGACATCATATGTAGATTAAAGCACATCACTTAGATCTGTAGATTCATTTTACATCATTGGCGGTCCGTAGCTGACTGTGACATAACCCCTAAGCATTAGTAGTCAGTCAGTGGCTGTCAAAATAAACCCCCTCAGCATTGGTAATTGGAGGTTGGCTGTAAAAAAAATTGGATGTCAATGTCTGGCTGTAACCAGGAGCTTACATGTCCAGAGAAAGGTCAAGTTCATGCATTCCAGGCCTGCTGTTTGGGGAACCTGAAGGCGAGTTCTACTTAATCATATTGCTAGTTTCAACTTGAAGGTCTACAACTAGCGCTTGAGTTAATTAAATGTTTACCTGGTCAACGTCTATACCCTGGTTTTTCATCACCTGTGAAAAGTACACAATATGGCAGGGTTAATTTAGATGTGGGTCTTCTATGAGGCTATGTTTCCCCCCTCTCTCACCAACCTTTACATGGATTGGTGGGAAGAGATCCATGTCTTTATGGATGGGAACCTCTTTGGACAGGAAATCACATGCTGCAGGAGATATATGATCTTTTGTTGGTGTGAAGAGGTGAGTTTTCTATGCTAGAACAGTTAATACAATATTGCAATAATTACTTAAATGTATATATGTTTACATACACTTGGAATACTGCTAAAATATAATTTCTTGGATAACCCTTGAGGAAGATGCTGATACTGGCATAGAACTTTGTTACCATTTTTCTTTCTCTTATCAAGATGTTGTGACAAAAGTTTTTAATCAAGAAATCTAAAATCTATTTTATAGTTCTTAATTTGCACTCAGGTATTTGTGATGTTATGCTCTTCCCTTTTTAGGGAGCTATGTAGATTTGAGATGGCAAAAGGACATTTAGCAATGCACAACTGTCTTTCCAAAAGGGGCTTAAGATGCTGGAGCTAATGGGCTTTAGGTAGCTGTCTATCTGGCCTACCTGATGTACATTAACCTGTGGCAGAGGCAGAAGAGTTTAACCTTGGCCTGTGGCAGAGGTCAAAGATACCAAGATCTACTGAATGGAGGGAACTTTTGCTACCATTTCTGGGTAACCCTCTATCCCCTATACATTTGAGCCAATAAAATCTGCAAAAAAGAACATTGACATAGAGGCTGTCTGTCATTTGGACACCAATGGTGGGTCGGTGAGAGTTTTGGGGCAGCTGTAGGCCAAATTATTGCTAGCAAGTTTAGGAGGGCCTGCAAAATCTAGCAGCTTCTTTGGTGGTGGGTTCAACATATAAAGGTTAGGTCACCAGGATAACCCTGCTCTCTGTGTTAGGGCTGTGGCAAGGCTGTGTTAACCTCAGGACTGGATGGAGAGAGATACAAATCCTTTGGCAGGCAATACCATATATGTATTCTTATCATTCTCCCCAGCAAACTTATGTGTTCTAACCAAAGACAAGCAATACATTTGCACAAGCTGTTGGTCTTGCTAGTTTTAATAGCCATCAGAATGGTCCTTTTTGGCTTGAATACCTTCTCCTTCAAATTGTTTTTAAAAAGAAATATAAACAGAGTTTCATCTTACTCCACCAAACCAATACTGTGGTCTTGCCCTGAACACATACTGCATAGCAAATATGGAATCCGAATGGTGGCATAGATCACTGCACACCAATTAGCGCTGCTCCTCTCTGCAGGGATCATGATAAACAGGTGCTGATGGCACTCTATTGATCCTGAAAATGAAATTAAGAAATGTACCACCAGCCAAGGATCTGTTAATGAGCTAGTGACACCAGAGATAATAATGATATTGGTGAAAATAATACATGGTGTCTTTATAAGTGAGGAATTGTACACCGGCAGATTCTTTACTAATCAAGGGAAAGTAATTTCACAGCAAAGATGCAAACAGTCAGCATTGTTCATAAATATTTCTTGCTATTGACGTTTTCTGTTATTGGACGAGCCTCGTGAGCACAGTGCAATAGATATCCACCAAACACTAAAGCAATAAGTCTTCCTAAAGACAAATAACACTACGTCAGTTATACCATATTTCCACTATTACAGGAAACGCACATTAGCAACTAATTTACACTGCAAATGCCGACCAGAAATGAGAATTAACGTAGAACCCGATACCACCAGGAAGAAAAGAATTCTATAAGCTTAAGTAGAAATTAAATTCGCAGCTCAAGATATGACAGCCAATGCCAGGAAAAACCAACCTAATAGATCATTAATTAACTTATACAGTGCAGCAAATGGTAGCTTGAATAATTTAAGACGGGAAGATCGGCGCTGGCTTCGGAAACCAAACCTTTATACAACTTGTCCAGTAATTGAATGGCAGATTAATGAAACCTTAAAAGTCATCAGTATATGACGATCGTAATGCAGGATAATAAAAAGGTAAGTCATTCCCCTGAACATTACATTTATCTCACGGTTTAAAGAAAGGAGAAAAAAATGATGTTCTCCCTAGTTTATCATTAGAAGGTAATGACCACTTTACATACAATACATCAGCTTTACATAACCTTGTAGATCATTGCTTTGTAAATTACTTGTATATAGGAATGCGTTCATTGCTTAGCAAATTACTCTTGTGTAGGAATAGCACACATAGAAAATAATGGTCTAATTATTCTTGCAGGCATACAGCCGAGGCTCTAGTGGATATGGATACTTGTTTATATTTGCTCTAGGTCAAAGCGAGTTAATGGAAAGCTGTATTCATAAAAAAAAGCATAGAACTTTAGAAAACTGATTTTAGATAAAAATCTGTATATTTATCAGGTTTATCTGTATGATCGATTCAAGAACTCTGGTCCAATTAAAGAATAGTATATTGTTTTAAAACAATATCCTGATTGGCTAGGCAGCTGGTGGGTGAATGGTTAGTAAGCAAAATTCACTTGTTGCTAGGCAGCCTGGCTTCCTGACCAATCAGGAAGTTAGGTGGTATGTCATGATGTGCCGCCTGGCTTCCTGATCGGTCAGGAAGTCAAGCTGCTAGCAAGAAGAGAAGCCGGCTTCCTAGCAAATCAGAAAGCCGGGAAGCAGGTCATGACATGCTGCCTAGCAACAAGTGAAGCCAGCTTCCTAACTATTCACCATCTCGCTGTCTTCCTGACTGGCCCGGGAAGCCAGCTCCTTGCTCCCTCGTGGCACTGCCGGCCAGAGGGAATCTCCCTTGGACCGGAAGTTCCAGTATCGGGGTATGTATCAGAGCACAAGTATTCGCCCAAATACTCAGTATCAGCACTGATACCAGTATTGGTATCGGTGCATCTCTTATTTTAACCCTCTCCTACTCAAGGTTTTGACTATACTGTACACTTTAGGCAAGGCAAATGGTGCTTAAGGTCTTCTTAAAAATTATAATGCTAGATGTTTCTGATGTGTTCACATTTACCTACATGCTCAGATTTATTATTTTGTTAGAATAAATTGTCCTAATAAAACAGGCTCAGTTTTGCTTTGAGAAGTGCATGAAGGGCTATTATCGAACCCCTTATTATGCCACCTTAAGAGCCCTACCACCTCACAAATTTGTCCATATTGTTCAGTGTAGATATGGGAAATAACATAGGGATGTGACATAAGGGGGTTGATTTACTAACATTATAAACACGCCACAAACAAGTATACACCTCTGTAGTGTGTTCCCTCCCAGCATGATCTATTGGGGGAATCTAGACACCTTTGTAGTGTGTACACACCCAGCAGGTGTGTTGTGCAAAGCCCTGCATAAATTGCAAGGTGATGTTGTGTACATTAGCTCTACGTTGTGTTGCTTGCGTTGATGAATGCAGGAATGTAAATGCATGAGCTAACCATTTTTGTCTAAACTGTGAAGCAGCATTATATATGCATCATGTACATGATTTTTCCATATATGGCATTAGTGGAAATACAGGTGAAACTCGAATAATTAGAATATCGTGCAAAAGTAATTGCAGTAAGTGCTGCAAAAGGGGCCCAAACCAAGTACTGAGTACATATGCATGCTTGTACTTTTCATCGGTCCGATATTGTTCTATGTACAATCCTTGTTTTATTGATTGCATGTAATAATCTACTTTTTTGAGGTTGTGGATTTGGGGTTGTTGGGGTTTTCATGAGCTGTAAGCCATAATCATCACAATTATGACAAATCACGGCTTGAATTATCTTGCTTTGCACGTAATGAGTCTATCTCATATATTAGTTTCACCTTTTAAGTTGCATTAGTGAAATAAATTAACTTTGCACGATATTCTAATTATTCGAGTTTCACCTGTATGCTTTTAGAGACTTTTTGGTTGATAAATACGTTTTGCTGTGTAAAAATCACACGCACCTGGTGCGTGCGTGTGTTTAGGTTAGTAAATCAACCCCATAATATTCACCAGTGCCCATCAGAACACAGCTTGGAAATCCATGAGTCAATGTGAATGTCTTGCATCATGACACCCATTGATGGTGCCACCTATCTAACTCATGGCAGCAATGGTCTTGAGAGAAAGAAAGGAAATAATCAGTTCAGATCTTTATTTCAGTTTCTAACAAAAAAAAGTCTGGAATCAAATGGTTGCTATGAGCTGAATAATATTCTTCAGCCAACTTTTATAAATTAGGCCCTTAATAGAGATGTTTCCGGGCACAAGCCTCTTGTACCTGCACAGAGGGCAATCAGCTGTGTATTGTGTAAAAGGAACAAGAACAAAGAAAAGAAAGGGTTTTGCCCAAATCGACAAAAGTTTCGAAAGAATATCCTCTTAGTAAAGGCTAAAAAAAAATAAAAGCAACATTCTATTTGTGATAAGCAAATTTGTAACAGTTCTTACAGTTCTATTTTTACACTACAGCTGTTATGGGATTGCTTCAAATTTCTGCTACTCTTTTAGTAAAAAGCATCTCTACATTTACTTTTATACAAATAAAGGTAACTGTTTTAAAGTGAATATGTGATTGAATACAGTTTTATAACTGTTTTTTGTTGATTAATAGATAAATAGTTTTTCACTTTTATTTAATAGTTTTTAAAATGTATTACAATTTTTTTCAATGGTGTTATGGCAATATCGTTTTTTTTGTATATATACAAAATGTGCCGCACTCAAAACCAATAATTTGAACTCAATCAATCAATAAATTAATACATTTATACAAATGAAAATATAAAAATTGCACAAAGGTAGCACATCTTTGGATGGTGAAGGAAGGAGGAGGATCATATTTTGATGTTTTATCTATAAAGAAAAATTCGACTGTTTGCACTAATATTGCTTCACTCAACTGAAGGACGTTGTATATCATAAGCACTTTGTATGAATTTGTTAACTATTTTTTACACATTATTGCACACTTTTTATACTTGCATTTGTATATATTTATTCATTTATTTATTGATTGAGTTCACATGATTGTGTATTGGCACGATGTGCTTTACTGCTTAATGGTTTTTCTGTACTGTACCTGTGCCTATGACCAAATTGCTGATCTTTAGAGCTCTGTTACGCCACCCACAATCCTACTGTCTAAAGAAGCACCTCAGCAGCTAATAGAGAGGCCCCAATTAGTGGAAGGGCATGCAGGAATGCTAAAGCTTCCCTGTTTTCTGAGGGCAGCTGTGTTCAGGGGATCTAAGACTGAACAGAGGTTTGGTCATGATTGTATACATAAATCTTATGATGCCTATCCTTAAAAGATAGTATTAGTTGGGAAAATGTGATAAGTCAATTTTTAAAGTGAACTGGCACAATGTTCAGCAATAAATATATAAAGTGAAATGCAGTTTTGAAAGAAAAAAGTGTTCTATAAAATTTTCAGCCTTTTCCAGAAAATTAAGCCTGTCTTCCACATGCTGCTGCTCCTATGTAGTCATAAAAAAAGCGGGCCCTGACATGCAACACATGTACTTTTATCAATCCATCCCTCCATACTGTTAATTACAGAGTGATGTATGAATGAGCATTCAGCTGAGAGTTTCCTTTAACAGCAAGCGCACATTTTATGAGATTGTTTGAGTTTGTTGTATCAGACAAACATTACTGTCGAGTCTAGCAGTTTTCAAATATTTAAAATACATTTAAAGCCCATAGAAAAATAAGTTTTCCCATCCCACAAACTTTCTGGATGATACATTTTTTCCAAGCATGCTAATGTAAAGTCCAAACTTTTTACTTTAGTTTTGGATAAAAAGTTCAAGGATTACCCCCCTCTGTATCTGTGTGTCCACCCCACTCAATGTCGTCCTGTCTGAGTTCAGTAGTGCTGTTGTCTGAAAATTTCATGGACCGGTTAAAAGAGCCTTAAAACAGTAAGACTGTTGACGCCTTCTGATATTTCATAGCAATACTAACCTTTATGGGTACTAAAAATACATCCTGTGTACCTTCTCCCATACATTCCTAAGAGTCACGCAATTTACAAATTAATTGGCTCAGACAAGATCCCAACTACACGAAGTATTGTACATACGCATGCTGTTACTATTAACTAACCGGTATAGGTACGCTCTGCTGGAATGCTGTATATATCACTTTCACCACCTGATCAGAGATATAGTCCTGAAACATGCAACAACTTTCTATAGGTAATGCAATTGATATGTAGCTAATATCACTGCCTTCCATATTGTCGCTACTACGGTCTGCACACCGCATACTGAACTGTTATGTATTGTCGTCTGTTGTTTTTGTGCTGAAAATAATAAAAACATTTATATCGGAAAAAAAAAAGTTCAAGGATTAGTAACCTTTGTCACAGGAGTAGAAGGTGAGGAGAAATCTTCTAATAGAAAAACTTATTTTGGTGACAACTCTCTAAAATAGGATATACTTTCACTTTGGAGAGATCTCTTCTATTTCCTGTTGTGTCTCTGGGAACGCAAGTCTTCCTGTTGGTACACAGACAGCAAAAACCTGACTTACCCAACTACTGACAAATCCGTCCAACACTTGGCCCTGAACGCCGCTGACAGGGATTGCATGACTACCAGTGACACCATAATATAGTTCATGAAATAGATAAAGCCAGCACCCCATCATGAGCCTCAGTTGTTTATTGAAGGCTCAAAAAAACAAGTGACAAAGAAAAAGGGTCAAAACTAAATTCCCCACCGATATTTCAGGGCCTTACAGAATCCCTTTCTCAAGGCAGCAGATAAACAAGCAGCACACGTAGATTTGCTATATACCTTCTGTCACAGAACCCACCATGATCTGGGCTCCTGGAGGGGCCTGGGGGTGAGTCTTCTTCCCAGCGACCATGGACCCAGGACTATGAAGACACCCCTCAGACCTCTTGGGGTTACAAGGCACATTTTCCCAAGAGAGTTATATGACTTTGTCTTGGCTGTTCAGGGATTATCCAGGATACGACTGTTCATGGGACTCCCTGGGGATTGCTGTGTATTTGTACCCCTTGGATCTATTATCCCAGATTATTGTGTGGCACTGTGGAGTGGAAAGGCTGTGTCTTTCCCCTGGCATCATGTTGAAGTCACTTTGAGCCCATTATAGGTACAGGGTGTGAATCCAGCAGCAGCAAAGGGGTTACCACTGAACTTTAACTTGTTAAAGTCTGTTTGTCCGTTTGTTTCATTGTGTTAATGATGGTATTAACATAGCTGACTCTTTATCTGTATAGACACTCAGGAGATAGTTAATCCCATCATATTTGTTTTCTCTCTCCCTATTTTTTGATTAAGGCACTGGGGAGAAAATGTTTGCTTGAATTGTTTTAATGTTTGATTGCATTATGTTTTTAGACCTCTGGAACTGTATACATACTGTGCTGGTTTTCAATAAAGTGAACTCTTGGTCCTACCCTAATAGGTACTATTTCTGTGTGGTAATTCGGGGATGTTTGGGCTATAATTACAATCTTCTGGTTCCAGAGTGGAGGACATGAACTCGTTGCATTAAAATTTGTTATAGGAAATATCAAAGAAGATGGAATATTTGTAAACAAACTAGCTGTAATGATCAGGCAATGCATAATAGGTACAATTCAGGGCTACTGCCTATTGATATGCAGTCACAATATATAAGTCTTGTAACCATTCATTAATCCATCCAATACTATTTTTTTTTAAAGTTTGTGGATTTTTATAGAGTTTAATGGCCTGGTGTCTTTATTTTTAAATAAACATTATATGAGAAACTGCACTATAAGGGAACGCGTCATTTAAATGTGAAAGAAAAAAACCCCCCAAAAGATAAATGGTAAAGCGGTTACATTACAACCATGTGAGGAAACTGAAAAAAAATGTTAGAAGCAGCACAGTGCCATCGATTAGCTATTTATGCACAGTTCTCGCCTCTGGTCATGACTACTTAGGTCAGGAGCAGACTTTCATGGAGAACCCCTGGGCCCATAATGATCCTTCATTCTGACATATGACGTATCAAACATGTTTCAAGAAGAGGAAGATAGAGTGTTACTGCACATGACAGGGCACTGGAAAGTCTACATTCTGGTAAGGCTGACCTACTCCTAGTTACAGGGCAAAGTATAGTATAAAAATATCTACTAGCAGTCTGAAGGTACATAAAAAGGTTTACATCGTATAAAATAATATTTTTAAATAAAAAAGAAATTAACTGAACTAGAAAGTGACTTCCTTTATTAGTTCCTGTTGCTACAACCTGTGAATGGCTTCGGCCTCCTAACTTTAGGATTCATGACAATTTGTTTTTCCAAAGTATGAGATTGTTATTCAGATGCACAACACCAACCTGGAGGACCAGGGTGCCCTTTTTTTGCCTGGGTCATCACCAGAGACTGCTGGCAGCTATGCTACCACTGGTGTAGCTGTCAGGATTATTTGATCATGCAAGCCACTCAAAGTAAGAATACCTTTGTGGAAGCATAAAAGCTACAGAGAATAGAAGTGCAGTTGAGTGTTGGACAATCCAGTCAAGACCTTTTTTTTTATCACCAAAGAAGCATATTTTTAGACACACCAACCCTGCACTGGCCCAAATGGAGATTCCTGCTTACATTGCAAAGCTGGTATTAGAGAAAGGGTATATAATAAAACATACAGATAATCTAGATCCTTTCTCACTCTATTCAAAACAAAACAAAAAGCTATTAACTGTAGTTTTCAAGTTTGTTGTCTCTACTGATCAGTTATCAAATCAAGTATTGCTTGTTGTCTTGGTCAGTTATAAAACATGTTGTAAGAGATGGCTGCTTTTTTTTACCTTTCCAATGAAATGGAGTAGTTGGAAGTAATACCATGATAGCTGACTGAGCAAAGAAAACATGTTCCAAAATACAAGACCCGGACTGACAAAACAAAAGCCAATAATTCAGTCTTGTAGTTTTTTCCCTTTAATTAAAAAAATTCTTCTCATTTTATATACAAATATATACTCTTTTGTCTGACTTAGTAGACAAAAGGTTACAATGTTTGTAATAAAAATAGTTATCTCTGGCTGATAGTCAATTATTAATGAAATCAACTAGACAACACATGTTAATTTCCTGAAGAGAAGCATGGATCTCTTAAAGCCTCTTTGTACAGTCACTAAGCGCACATACAATTAAACTAGTAGCTGCCATTGATGTCTCAGAGACAGTGCTAGCATAAAGGGTTAAAATCTGAATAACAGTGTGACCCAGTGTTGGTGTACAACGGTGCGAAAACAAATGTAAAGCACTGTGCAGATGCGCAAATGATTATTTCATTATCTGATCAGCGCTGAAACGACAGATACAAATCGTTCCAATCATATAGTGATGAAAGAGTAATGAACAATGGATTCTTGAATGAGCACAGGAAGAAAATAATGAATTGCAGTTTAAATGAAATCAGGAGTCAATGGAGTGGATCAGAGACTGTCCTTCACATGCAAAATTGTACGTTACTTCAATAATGCCACTTCAAGAAACGTCCTTTACAGGAGACAAGGAAAAAATATTACAGCTATATTTAAACCAAACATATTTGAATCTCAATTTTGCAAATGTCTGTTTGGAGTTTGATGTTCTGATCGCAATCTGCTTGAGTGTTCAGGGTGTCAGTGGGCGTAAGCTTGATGACCTGCATGTGTTGTCCATCTCTGTAAATAATAAGTAATAAATTCATACTCAGACTTCTGGCATTTAACAAGGCACTTAGCTACGCATATAACTGGCTGCGGAAGTTCAATTTATTAACAACAGCTTACTTGACCAGGTCGGATGATCACAATCAAAGCAAAATTAAAGAAATGGTTGAGAGGGATTGGAAGGTGCTTGTTGTTTTTATGAGGGTATTTGGATTGAGTAATGTTGGTGATTTTTATGCAACGCTAACTGCTCGAGGCAGAGAAAAATGGTAATAATGCTGCAAACGTGTTAGGCTTGATCTCCTTCTTATAGGAAAATAAAAAGAGATAAAGAGAAAAGTGGAGATGAAGGATGGCAAATATAAACCAATCAGATTTCACATGTAATTTCTAGAGCACAGTGAAGAAAATAAAATCTGTTTGGTTGCTACGGTTCAGCCCAGTATTTCCTTACTTTATACATTTTTAATATATTTTATATTTTATTTATATTTTAGTTAATCAGTCTTCTTTCTGCTTAATGTGGCACTTGGACTTCAGTTGTCAATTGTAACTATTTTGGAACTTTAAACAACTGTGCCAGTGCGATATCTGATTAGGAGAAGTGAGCTGAACTGAGATACTGGAAACATGCAAACCATCCACAGTTTATAAACCATTGACAAAAGCAATACAATGCTTCAAGTCTGAAGCACTCAACCTATGGCTGCTTCATGTGAGAGCACCAAGTTTGCTCAGGGAAGTGGGCTCACAAAAATTGACTTTGTAACCATAATTTGACTCCCAACCCATAGATAGAGCAGCACTGTTATTGGCCTCTCGCTGGCCTTTTTAAAGTAATGTAAATTGCCTTTTAGATGATCAAAATGGGAAGCTACTTTTATTTAAACCACATTGATTCATTTTTAACCAACTTCTAACACAGGACCAACACCTTGATGAGCTTGTTGTGAGATCGTCAGTTGGATCATTTTGGTCTCCATCAGAGGTTGTTTGTCTATTGGCATTCAGCAGAGCCAGCCAGTGACAGCCTGTAATCAGCTTTGCCTATCTGCCTAATCTTCTGCATAGATCACATGATCAGTACCTCAGCTCTAGTCACATGACTGGGCAGAAGAGGGATAAGGTATTATTCTTATTTCAAGAAGCTGGAATGTTTTGGGGCTATTTTATCATTTTTATTTTAGGATATCAAGTGAGCTGAGCAGCAAATGTATGTTATTTGACATTATAAAAATGTAAATAAACTATAAAATAAAAAGAATCATTGCTCAAGCAACCAATAAGATGCTAGCTTTTATTACCTAACCTGCACTCTAGAAGTGACAGCTTAAACTGAACTGCATACTTAATGCAAATTTTACATAGAAAAAACATCCCACGGTCCTATTGACTTTAATGGTGCTGTCTGTCAAACTTGACACGCCAAGGTCAAATTGCTGCACTGCAAAGCATTACGGCTACAGCAATGTGCGTGGCCCTGTGCAGCCACATTGTCATTGAGTAGATGGGCATGGCAAAAATGCTTGTTTGCTAGCTGCCCATGTGAACCAAGTAGTATGACTCCATTGGTAGTTAAATAGCACATATTTTATACAGCGTAGCAAAAAGAGGGACAATAGAGGAGGGAAGAGGTTCAGAGGTATTTGGTTCCAAAAGAGGGACGTTCCTCCAGCTGGTAGTTATAGTCCAGGGCCCTGGTTCTCAACTAATGTGTTGCAACCCAAAAGTAGGTTGCAACCCTTTCTTCATGGGTTTGCGTCGTTCATAGTCTATAGAGCAGGCCCTTCTGCCCCATTCAGCAGGGAGACAGAGAGGGGACCTTTTGTGGGAGCGTGCAAGAACCTTCTATGTATTACGAAACAGTACCCTCTATTCCTGGGCCCTATCACTTCAGCAGGGGGCCCGGCGATAGAGGGGACTGTTTCATAATACATAGGAGTCACCTGCACGCTGCCACAAAAAGTCCCCTCTCTGCCTCCCTGCTGAATGGGGCAGGAGGGCCAGCTCTATGGACTAAGGACGGCACAAACAACTTAAGAAAGGGTTGAGACCCACTTTTGGGTTGCAACACATTAGTTGAGAACCTGGGCCCTGGACTATAGCTTCAAGCTGGAGGGACTGTTTCATCACTTGCTGCACGGGGAGTAATATTGGGAACTGTGGCACCTGAAAATTAAGTGAACGTTCTGGTCTGCACTGTCCTTCCCAGTGCGGCAGTTATCAATCAGTCCCAATGCGGCGGATGAATTTCAAATAGTGATCATTTCACATCCTGCTCAGAGATAGTGGAGGCTGGGAGAGGTAGGCAGGCGGGTAGCGATGTGCAATTTTTTAAATCGTAAAGGGTGGTGAACAAATAAAAACAGATCCCAATGTCTATGCTGTTAGCTCTTCCCCTGTCAGTGCAGAAGCTGTAGGGAAGGGGGGAGGTGCATTAGCAAGGGCTCTGCTGCTCGTTTTCTACAAGACTTCTGGGCAGCTGTATAGTCACCCAGATCACTTGTAGCATCCTGCTTGTGTGGCTCCCCCCACACCCCCACCGTAGTTCTCGGGGTCCCCCTCTCCTCTGGGGGACCTGGAAACTTGGCAGATTCATTCAGAATGGAGAGAAAATTTTAAAAAGTGATAAAAAACAATAAAATAAATAAAAAATAATGAAAGCCAACCCTACCTCTGCCATCTGCCTGCGAATAAATACACACGCATGGGGCATGCATGTGTACTTAAACAACGATTGCACCACACGTGTTAGGTATCACCTCGAACATGAAATTATTTTTGGGTTGCAACTTAATGACCAAGGTCAAACGTGGACCCTGAGGCTACATACATTGAAAAACACTGGTCTAGGGCAACATGGTGTCAAAGTACAGCATTGGAGAAGGGTGACTTTAGCTGAGGATGACTCTGCAGTATACTAGGCGCAGGTTTAGAGATCTCAGGGTTGTGGCACATTTCAGTATTCTGTTGCTCCGTCCTGCTAGTCTGGCTTCCACTGGGAAAAAAGAGAATACTATTTTTGTTTGGGAAAAGTTGCCATTGATAAAACTTTTATTTACTGTATATGTCACATGTTATGCTCAGAGCAGTTGCATTGTTAACAAAAAATCATTGTTAGTCAAAAATCAGGTTATCCACGGGAAATGAATCTCTCAGCAGGTTTAGTGGGATGCTGAATATTTATTTAAGATCAATATTTTTTATCAACAATAAAATGAGTACAAAGAAGCTAGGAGGAGCTGTAACTGAACACGCCAGATATGGTGTGCAGCTCTGTACAGCATCTTCTGCCAGCCAAAGGATTAATAATTTTTCTGCAGAGTATGGGCTCTTTTCTGTATTGAACACAGATCACAAGAGATTACAGTGACATGGAAGGGATTATAGCTTCACTCCAGTAGGTTATTACCACCAGTTTATCACCTCTTTTTACATAAATGCATTTGACATTTCTGCATAAAGGGAGCACAATACAGCATCTTAGGAGATGAGGGATCCATCTAAACAGGATACATGAAACCTAGTAAAGCAAGGACACTGCATAATGAAAGGAAGTTCTAATCTGTTTTATGGTGCAAAATCTCTCTGTAGCACATTTTCCTAATCGCAGATCTACAAAATAGTGAAGAAGTGTGAAGTGAAGTAGGATAGATTTAAAGCCAAGTAAATGTAAACCCTAACTGAATGACATTGTGTGCTAAAGAACTCGGTATCATAAACAATTCTGATGGTTTTTTTTCAATAAAATGTTTTTTCCTCTTTCGTTATCCTTTTTTTGCATTTCAGTGCTGCTGATGTTCTGCAGCATCTTTGCAGCCACTTCCTTTCTAGATGCATGCACTCCAGTGATGATTGCATTGCATTTCTCAGGGCTGGTTTCCTAATGGTGGCAATAGTAGACTATGCCTGCTAAATGTGTGAAACAATCATTTTAGTCAGAAATCAGTTTTAGGCCCCTTTCACACTGGTGCCTTTAAGTTCTAACCAGCAGGGGCATCTGTGCACGGGTGCCCTGCTGATTGGAGCAGTCCAGAAATGATGCCACTGTTGTGATATACATGCTCGTCCATCTTTTTCCTCCATTTTGTAATGGAGGGAAAAACTGAACTTACCGACCCATGTTAGGTCTATGGAGAGTCAGATGTAAACAGACATCCGTCCATTTACGTCCATCACGATCAGGTCCTCCAGAATGGAAATCTGTTCCTCTTGGTTTTCCAGACCTGGACAGAGTTGGGGGTAATCGGATGTAAACAGACCCACGTCTGTTTAGATCCAGCTGCCCATAGACTAACATTGGGTTTCCGATTAGATCCACCTGAAAAACGGACCACCCGACCTGATTGGACTGCCCCTCTGAAAGAGCTCTTACAATGAAAGAGCAAAAATGGGATACAGGGACAGAGCATTGCCACCCTATAGCAGGAAGTGCCTCAACAAGGATCTTCATGGCAGGATCACCAGGTATAATGGTAACAAATATTGCAAAATTTAAAAATATTGAAAATTATTTTTGAAATTACATTAACATACGAAAGTTATGTTTTATTGATTTGTTTCATATATACTTTAATATTGCAGGCCAGTGCTTCATATAATATTACTTAGGACATTCAAAACAATCTGCAAACAAGGAAATGCTTAAATGGAGGTAGTTTCACACAGGGTATGATTAATGGTGGCTACAGGAAGCTTAAGCAGAACTACCACTGGTATGCTCCTACAATGGATGGTGCCAAGGCTACTGTATCATCTTATAGTCCAACCCTAGTTAAAAGTTGTATGTTTATAGTTTTGTATGAAATAGGTTTCGAACCTCTGTCATGTTTGTATTGCTTGCTGAAGAGCCTCCCCATCCCTTCCTGTCCATTTGGCAGCAGGGTCTTCCAAGGACAGGAAGTGATAGGAGATCTCCCTGATGGGAAAAATAACTGCAAAAAAACATGTATTTTGTAAAGTGGGAATGGGCTTGAACATCTGTCCGGTTTGTATTGCCCTCTGCCATTTCCTACCTCAGTGACACCCACACTCATTTCTTGTCTTGGTGTGCCCAGGAAGTGAAGGGAAATCTCCACAGTAAGAACATAACAATAACTAACAAAAGGTTTTGGTGGATGTTGGGCCAGGCTGTAAGTCCTGGGGTATTTTATTATTTTAGGCTGAGACCCTAAGAGACTTCCTATTATTCCAGAATTAGATGTTTCTTCTAAGTATACTAGAATATACTGTACACTGATCACTGAGAATGCCAGAAATGCCAAATCCTGTTATTCAATTCTGGGCCCATTGTAGAGCTAATAAGAAAGGTTTTGTTAAACAAAAGGCATTGGAAGCCAGGCACTGCCATGTGGGACATGTACCAATGCCAAAATGTAAAAAAAAACCTAAATAAGTAAAAATAAAAAAAAAACACAGTAAGGGGAATTTATCAAAACTGGAGCAGACAAAATCTGGAGCAGCTGTGCAAGGCAACCAATCAGTTTCTATGTTTCCTTTTCAAATCTTACCTGAACAAACTGAAGATGGAAGCTGATATGTTGCCAGATTTTGTCTGCTCCAGTTTTGATACATTTTCCCCAGTATCTCTCCCTTCACAGAATTGTTAGCTATCCTTAATAATATTGGTTAACCTGAACTTCATCCCTATGTACTGTTGGCTGCACAAAACATCTTTCAAGATCCAACATATACAGTGTATACTACCAGGGTGGCAGCGGTTGCAGCGGTTGCAGCGGTTGCAGCTGGGACCTGGCTCTGGCGCTCCACCACTGTCCTGAGATCATTAGTCTGTATTGTTTTAGAAAAACTGTCACATGACAATAAACAAAAATGTATCAGTACTTGTAAGTACTTGGGCAAGTATTAGTACTCGCACTTGCAAAAATGGTATCGGTGCATCCCTTTATTTATATTTATAAAAACAAAATCATACATTAAAACAGAGATGTACAAATCCCAGGAGCTCCGTGTGCGCCTTACAAATGACAGCTGCCTCCTAACATTTGAATTGTTCTCTAGTCTAGTCTTGGAGCTCGAAAAGTATCTGTACTCGTACTTGTACCGAGTATGGTACTTGGTATCGGTGCATCCCTAAAGTGTATACTATACAAAGTCCCTATTAGGTCACCTTTCCCAAAGGGGTTTTCCTGCTGGTTTAAAAGCAATAAGTTACACAACAAAGGTTTAAATTAATAACATCATGATAGTGGTAGGATTAAAAGCCAATTCAAGATGCAATTACATCAAGTTTTATACCACTTGGTTACCTTGACTAATCTTAAAAGAGCTGAAGAGATACTTGAGTGTACTTTTAACTCGCTGATTCTTAGGCTTATCTTTCAACCACCTACTTATCGCCTTATTGGAAGACAATTGTCAGGGAGTCAGAAGTGTATTTCTGGGCCGCAATCTTTAAGCAGAGGCTGCCCAGAAAGACTCACAGGCAAGCTTTTGTCAAACTATTTGCTATTTATGTTTTTAAAACACTCAGGTAATGGTGTCTGACGTATTCCGATGAAACCAAAAATCCAACCCTGAATTATTACAACAATAAAGACAATCCACCGATGGAGAAACAAGTTGAATTGGAGCTACAATGATGTCCACCTGAGTGTTTTCAACTGTCATACAGCTCTTCAAGTTGATCTTATATGGCCACATGGCCATGTCGTCATGTAAAACCAATGATGTCATCAGCATCCCACCCCTTTGTTTATGTGTAGCTGCTGGAACTGAAAGCTTCTGGGTTCGGACAAATCTAGGTTTGGGGTGTCTAAATCCATTGGTTTATTAAAGATGCTTTATCTGCTACATGATGAATGATCTACCTATTAAATGTGTTCAGTTGGTGAGGTGGCTGGTTAAGGTGATGGACTGCTAATATAGCCTTTGTGCTCTGCGTGCATAACTTTATATGCTATCCTCAGCAAGCCATTTCCCTAAAGATGCTCTTTTTTACAGGTCAAACACAAGTATTGTTTTATGTTACCATTATCTGTATGCAACTGAGGTTCCTATTTTTAGTGAAACAAGTTTAACAGGCCCTCTTTGCTGGCAAATAGGACAAAGTTTTGGGGTAGTTTTTAGTTTGTAGTTTTTCATTTTCCCCTCTCATTGTGAGCCTCCCTTTGTAGCTTTAAAATGATTTAACAACTGCTGATTTCTCTTTTTAACACACACACTAAAGCAGATTATGTGCTGCTAAAGTTTCTGGCCCATGACAAAAGACTGCTGAGTTCTAATAATTTGCACGCTGCCTGACAAGCATCAAGACATGAATATTCCAACACCAGTTATTTTTCAGGATTATTTCCCTGCAATACATTTGAAATCCAATATGTTGGCTCCCACGCATTTCACAACACCTCCTCTCTCTCCTGCTTCTTTTCACGCATCCTGACCCACAGAACAGACAAGCAGCCTGCAGTGTCATCTAGTTAATTCACAAGATAAACAAAAAGTAACCACCTTTATACTGTATATTAAAAAACACATCCTGAAAGCTTTGTAATTACATGTTAGCAATATTTGTGCAATATGTGCAATATTTATTTCCATGTGAGCTACAGAAATTATTTATCTCAACCAGGGATGACACATTTCTATGACAATTTGGCACAGGTCATTACTCCAGGTACTGCTGGTTAGCAAATAAAGCAGTTGGGAGGGGGGAGAACAATGTTCCAATTAGCATGCGCCTACACACTCTTCCTACATCTTAGGATATTAATAGAATCTCTATAGGTCATGTTGGATTTACTCTTGCCACACCTACTGACATGCTGTACTTTATATGCCAAATGGAATCAGGTATTGCATGTTAAATAAAAAGTGAATTCACCAACAATCCTATATTGAGAAAATAGATAGTTTGCTAGTTGCCTGGCTGTTTCTGGCCTCATGATATCTTATTAAACCTAAATTATAAGTGTATTAAAACATAGTGGACAAACTGTATCTTTCAGCTTTTTAGTGTGCTAACCAGTGTCTTGCAATATACACCTGGCTCTTGGCTACTGATGTTAACTCATGTTATTCAAAGCAGCCTCTACTGTATTATATATTTACCATAATCTTCAAGCCATTCAAAGGTTTCCTAATCCAGCGGTTTTCAACCTTTTTTAGTCCCACCACCCTTAAAAAGTATGCAGAATTTTGAAGCACCCTAGTCTAAAAGCTCAAAGATTTTAAGGGGGACCCCACGCAAAAGAACACATAAAAGTGTGTTTCTCCTTTTACATTAACAGGGATCCCAACCTGAAAAAAACAATTTCAGGGAGGTGTCCTTCTCATTTCAGGGAGGTGCATTCTGCCCCCCCCCATCCGCGAGGGTGGCTAGAGAACACTCCCCTGAAATGATGGCAGATAGCACGGGAAGCAATAGCTTCTTTGCTATCTGCTGGGTTTTTTTTTAGTATTCTGACAGCTGCTGCTGTCAGAATAACAAAAATAAATAAATAAATAAAAACACCAGCATAGGAATTGGCTAGCTGGCAGTGATCAGGTTGTCGGTGATCTAACAGCGACACGTTCCTTCTCACTGCCGCCAGTGACAGCAAGCAGCCTGAGATGCCATAGAGAACAGGGTCGCTATGGTGATTGTTACGCCACTGAAAACTACGTTGTTGGTACCATGAGGAAATCCATGTGTGTCTTCTTCCCCATTTCCTCCATGTATCACACGGAAATAAGGGGAAATTCTCCCAATGGTGTGACATAGAGAAATAACCTTTTTTGCTAGCTGGAGAGTATACTTTCCTATTGCTTTATATTGATATGGACAACTCTCATTCTAACTTGGATTTGGTGTAGAAACAAATGGGTGTCAGCTGCCTTGAGCGATGTTGGTCTTTTGCTGTGTTGCTGTATGTGTAAGGAAGAAGAGGTCGCCTCCAGGTAAGCCTACTCCTAATTTATGCATTGCATATATGTCCCGTAGTCAAAACCTCAGATAGATTTGATTTAGGAACTATACTTTATAGAGGTTATTTGACGCTGTGGTGCGGCTTCACAAGTAGGCACAAATTCTATGCAACAAAAACATCTGTTTGAACATCAAATGTGGAAACTGTTTCATTCTTTTCTTTTTTTATGCTAGAGTAAATAGGCCGCTGAGGAATTTTGAGTATTGCTTTGTATATTGCCTTGCTCATCTTACCTTTTTTTGTTAATTTTAAAAAGGTCTAAACCATTCTTGCCACTCTTGCTTTGTGGAAATATAAACCACAGATAAAACAGGAAAAGTAAATAAGAAAGGGTATTATGACTTACAAATGGGGCCCATGTTTCAGAATGTTGCAAAAATTTACAAGGCACCAGCGTTGTCATATGCGTGAGGGAAAGTGAGTTACATGCTTAACCATACCTGGGTAATCAACACCTGGTGGCTGAATGGAGCTGCATGGGAATGATGAAATGTGAGTGCAGGGTTAATAGTACTCCATGTTTGCCAGCTTCAGCTCCAGCTCCAGCCTGGCTCCAGCAGTTGAGCTCTAGGCTTGCTCCACAATCTAAGCAATACCTTAGCTCCTGCTCCTAAAACTACTGCTCCAGCTCAAAGATTATTTAGAGCAGCTTTGCTCAGCTACACCTGCCAAGGAAATACAAATTAAATACATGGCTCTTTTTTGATTCTTTTAGAAACAAATCTACGTTTGCATAGGTGTTCATATAAAAATAAAGGTTTGTCCTGGCGCCATATGGCACTCGTTCTGTAACTAAGTTATTTTAGAATATTTAAAGTCATTACAGATTACTTTTATTAAACTGATATTAAGGCCCAAAGGTTTTTAAGTTATTTCAAATGCTGATTAAATCACTTACAATGAATGCTGCTCCTGGATGTTTAAACGTTTTAGTTTCCTGCAGAATCAGCTGGTCCCCTGAGCACTGGCCCTGATATAATGGTTTAGGGTGGCTCCTTTCCCTTGCAGGATCCTATGGAGCCACCCTTGTGTGTGCTAATAAGCTGTGTGTGTCTACACAAACACACAGGAACAGCAAAGCTCCCCATTCATGGGTTTGATAGTGACAGGATTACAGGAGATGACAATTCATGGCCAATTAACTGTTAATTCTGACAATAACTGGAACTGTGGCAATACATGGGGAGAAAGTGGGTCATTGTTGCAATATGTGGGCATCAAATAATTACCCATTATCCTATGTGCACAATGACAATAGCGTTGACAATAATTAGAGCACAGTCTGCCTCCCTCCCACTTTCCTTATCTTTACATCTGACCTCTGATCCAGCAGTCGGCTGTAGATTCTATCTCCTTCTAGCCACACACATCCTCAATAGTCAGAGTAAGGAGCTAGAGGTGGAAAGAGCACAGCCTGCACCTTCTCTAAGTTATCTGCTCCTCTACAGCCCTTGTTTGCCATTCTGGTCACTGCATCAATAGAATAGTGACAATGGCTTCACTACTCCAGTAAGAAAGTAATTGCCAAAACCAACTACCAGCGGCCCAGAGACTCGGACGTTTTTTTGGATTAGACTTTTCTACAAACATTTGTGAAAGAATGGGTCGCTCTCAGGAGCTCAGTGAATTCAAGCGTTGTACCGTGATAGGTTGGCCCCTGTGCAATAAGTCCATCTGTGAAATGTTCTTGTTACTAAATATTCCAACGGTCACCTGTTAGTGGTATTATAACAAAGTGGAAGCAACTGGGAACAACAGCAACTCAGCCACGAATTGGTATGCCGCATAAAATGACAGAGCGCGGTCAGTGCATGCTGAAGTGCACAGTGCGCAGAAGTCGCCAACTGTCTGCAGAGTCAATAGCTACAGACCTCCAAACTTCATGTGGCCTTCAGATTGGCACAACAAGAGTGCGCAGAGAGCTTCATGGAATGGGTTTCCACAACTGAGCAGCTGCATCCAAGCCTTACATCACCAAGTGCGATGCAAAGTGTTGGATGCAGTGGTGTGAAGCACGCCGCCACTGGACTCTAGAGAAGTGGAGACGTGTTCTCTGGAGTGACGAATCACACTTCTCTGTCTGGCAATCAGATGGACGTGTCTGGGTTTGGCCGTAACCAGGAGAACGGTACTTGCCTGACTGCATTGTGCAAAGTGTAAAATTTGGTGGAGGGGGGATTCTGGTGTGTGGTTGTTTTTCAGGGGTTGGGCTTTTTTAAGGCATCAGCATACCAGGACAATTTGGACAATTTCATGCTCCCAACTTTGTGGGAACAGTTTGGGAGCATGCCTGTGCATCAGTGCACAAAGCAAGGTCCATAAAGACATGGATGAGCATGTTTGGGGTGGAGGAACTTGACTGGCCTGCACAGAGTCCTGACCTCAACCTGATAGAACACCTTTGGGATGAATTAGAGCGGAGACTGCCAACCAGGCCTTCTCGTCCAACATCTGTACCTGTCCTCACAAATGCACTTCTGGCAGAAAGGTCAAACATTCCCATAGACACACTAAAACTTGTGGATGCCTTCCCAGAAGAGTTGAAGCTGTTATAGCGGCAAAGGGTGGGCCAACTCAATATTAAACGCTATGGACTAAGACTGGGATGCCATTAAAGTTCATGTGCGTGTAAAGGCAGGTGTTCCAATACTTTTGGCAATATAGTGTGTATATATATATATTACCAGTCACTTGCAAATGTAAAGTTTCACATATGGTTTGTATATTATTTATTATGAGCTTAGTCTAATTTTTAGTTTATTTAACTCAGGTGAGCTGAATAACCTGCACGTTTGATATGAAGTAGATCTCTGGGCATTCAATTATAATATTCCCCAGCCAGACATCCCAGCTTCAATAATCCTTTCATGAGAATGACTGCAGCGGATAGAACATATCTCTGCTGGAGTAACCTTTCACTGCTACTGCCACCAGATCCCACTTTGAATGAAAATGGTTTGTACTTGATGTGTTTACCATACCAACAGCAAGCATTGTGCTCATTAGTTTGGTTGCTCAAAGCCCTCACAAAATTCAGTGTATGTAGTGTTATAGTGATTAGCACAACCGCTTCCTACCAGTGAGGTCCTGGGTTCAAAACCCTCAAGGATTGTATTGACACATAAACAAGTTTTTTAAATGGCTAATTACAAAATGTAATTATTGTTGTAGGGAAGGTAAAATGTGTTTGTCTTTTACAGACAAATAGATGTGAATGATCTACACTAAATTTGTAGGGTCTAAAAGTGTCTTTTGATATACTGTACATCTTCATGACTCTTTAGAGGTTTGTAAAACAAAATTTGCTAAGTGGAATGTGTAGGCTTGCATTGTTCACCTCTACTTTTGGAAACACTAATTGCCTGAATGTCATGGTGATGCCCTGGTTTCAATACTTTCTGAGTTAGTGATTTGAAAAAAAGCATGCAGATCAGGAGTTGTGAGTTTTCTGTCTATCTGTTCTAGTTCAGTAATTCAAAGCCAGAAGTACCTTAATAAGGTAGTAGTGTGGCCCAGTGGTGAAACATTAGATTCCAATACCAGGTTGGCGCCATTCAGTGCAGCAAAGGATGGTCTTTGGTGTAGAAGATCCTGGCTTAGAAGAAGTGAGTATTACAAGGTTACAGAGAGGGTTAGTGTGAGTGGGACCTTCAAGTAGGGCATCACTCTGAGGGCCAGGTGCTCTATTGTAAAATCTACCAGCAGTGACCTTCCAGTGCTGAAAGCTAAGGCCTCATTCACAATGGGCAATTTGGGACTCCTGGGGTAGAAACCTATGGATTTCTGCCACAGGAATCCCAGATGTTCTGTTTAGATGTGACCACTGTAACCTTTGAAGGTAATGACTGGGCAAGAGCAACCGCATTTGTAAGCAGCAGTCCGCATGTAGTCATATGTGATACAATTACATGGGGTGTGGAAAAGATCACTGCCCTCATCATTGCTGGTACAAATTATATAGTTCCAGTGCTAGTGATAGCTGTGCTCCTGTAGTACTCTTCTATGAATTATGTCTGATGGTACAAAACCTCCTGAAAAAGGGCACAAGTGAGGACCTAAGGTCATGTAACTCACCCTGGGAGCCTGCCAAGTGTCACAAGTCCCTAAAAATGACACACCATTTGTGACCTTCTGCAGTTTATGGATGTCCACATCAAGCAAATCTCACCAATCTGGTCAGTTTCTTGTTTACTTGAATCAGTTCTCTCATTTCTAACCCTGACCTTTTTAGTACATGCCAGTAAAGCTGCTAAGTTGAAGTGGACTTTCTGTTCAGGACCAAAGCACAATATAAAAATATGAAGAAAAAAAAAATCCAGCATCCGTCGTTTTCAACCAAACGAGCTGATGAGATGCCGAGGCAGACTGTAAATCATGTGTGTGCATCCAGTTGACACTGGTGGCTTATTTCAGGAAGATTACAGCTAGAGCTAGTAATACAGCATTCTTGTCCCATCAATATATTTCTAATGATGTATTTTGCTGTGCACTCTATATTCCCAACATGAATCCTCCTCTTGTCACCTTACATGTTTAAAATAAGAAGCTGCTCTGCACATTTTGGTCCAGTTTTGCTAAAGACTATACATAATAGGCAACTATGATTAAATGCCTTGACTAACCACCAACAGGTCAATATGTCTTGGTGTTTTTATA
The DNA here is from genome assembly GCF_000935625.1 of Nanorana parkeri. Classification (NCBI taxonomy): domain Eukaryota; kingdom Metazoa; phylum Chordata; class Amphibia; order Anura; family Dicroglossidae; genus Nanorana; species Nanorana parkeri. Next base: position 130,983 of record NW_017308137.1, on the reverse strand, counting down.
TTATTGTTCAGATTGCACTGACAGCAATGAAGAATCCAAAGTATTCCAGGAAGAGGGGTTTTCCTTTTCATATCCTCACTGCTTAGCTTTGTGGTTTAATTGCCCTTTTCCTGCCTTTTTACCTCGCTAAGGGACAGATGTTTGATTAGGTGACTGTGGCCTCATCTGGTGGTTGGTCACCCATTGTAATCAGGAAAAATGCTCAGTAACTCCTTTCTTGTCTATACTCTGTCCATGTGCAATTCTGGTCTTGAGATTACAGTATGTTACATCTATCTATTGTAGACTCCATTCATGAAAATGTCTTTGTGTGCCTCAAATAAAATCAAAACAATTAATTTGTCAGTTTTCGCCACATTCTTTGTGTTTCTTAACCCCTTACACAAGCCCATAATAGGAGTGTCATACATCCACTGTTGGGATTGTAAGACCTCACAGACAGGGCCCTCCTTACCATCTTGTGTTCAATTGTATTGCGATTGTAATGTCTTCCTTATATTGTAAAGCGCTGCGCAAACTGTTGGCTCTATATAAATCCTGTATAATAATAATAATAATTTGTTCATATTTTGGAGAATCAAAGTAGACTGGCACCATCATTTAACTTTGTATTGGCCATTGCATTTAAAAGGAGCTGGGAATTCTAGTGAGGAACCTGCCACCGGCATTTAAGATATATAAGAATATGATTCTCTTTTCCAGGTCCCCCCAGAGGAGTGGAATATCCATTTTGTGCAGATTTAGGGCTAAAACTTCACCCATATAACTATTTTTTTAGCACAAGTAAAAGGAAATGTTTCTATGGACCTGTTGGAATATGGTCCCCAGTCCAGTTGCAATCACTATTTCTAAACTTCTATTAAGATGTCGGAAAACAGAAACAGTCATGAATATTTTTAAAATAAATATATTGCATCTATAGTGATGTTTATAATTTGTATCATAGTTGTATTTAGAAGTATTTATTTCTTGCCAACAAAATAAACGAGCCGCCCATCAATATTTTCTCACACACCAGCCCAGAGTTGCCACATTCCAAGTTTGACTAGGGCGCAGCCATTTTATTTACCACTTGTCTGTAGCCACTATTTTGTGGGAAAGATGTTATAACTGAATAAAATTTAAATTTCCAGGCTTGCATTAGTCTCAATCCATAATTATAACAAATCACAAGTAGTCTTCTGTTTTGAAAGCGTGTCTGTTGCAATTAGATTGATTCTGATCAATTGCTGCTGTCGTTCTTCTTGTTCCTACAGAATCTCTCATTGTTTCTCTTAGTTGTAAGCATATCCTTACTGATTATTTATACAATGGCAAAAGTCCTGCCTTTATTCCCGCATTGATTGCTATACTTAGTGCACCTGATGATGCAAAGACTGAGTAGGAAGCCTAGATCTGTTTATCTAACGTTTCCATCAAAGGTCCTGCTGTTTCAAGTGATTTCCATTTATGAAATGCTGCCTGGGAATAACATTTTTATTTGATGAAGTGAGGAGCACTCGCATTCAAAATATGAACAAATCACTTACAGGCACAGTAACACCGCAAGTGAAGCTGACCGATTTTCCCTTAAATAGTGTGACAGCAGATTCATCATCCTTAAATCGTTGACTTTTATTGAAGTCTAATGTCTATGTGGCCCCAGTATTCAGCCTGTGACAGGTCCTGATAATTGCGTTGCAGAATAGAGACAGCAATCGAGTGATCAGTAAATGCAATCTGAGACACTTGTTGTTTTCCTTCCTATCAGGCGTAACAATGCAAACCCTCAAAACAAAAGCGGCACTGAAAACCACAAATATAACAAAGGAAGAATAATAAGCAAGGTCTCAGCAGCTGAAAAAATATATGTAATACAGCAAAGTTTTCTGGTTGTAGCCCACAGGGTCCACTGAGGTTTATTATGCTTATTAGTATTTGGTTCAGCCAATTTAACATAGCGTATTATTTGATTGTTTTACTATAGGTAAAAGACATTACATAGCACTTTCCAAAGCTCCCTGTCATGTTTCTATTAGTCCCTGCACATAGGGACTCCTTAGGGGCTATAAAGTTAGCAATGATGAGCCTGGGCTGGGTGTGAACCCAGTTCACCTGAGTTCGCCCAAGCCTGCTCAAAACTGTGACCTCCACCCCTCCTGGCCCTATCAGTTGTGGCATGTGCATTCCCCACCCGGCTTCTATGAGTCACAAAAGGGTGGTGAATGCCCCCCTACTGCAGCAGACCGGTGCTAGGGACAGTAACCTTGTGCTGACAGATGCGCTAGAGCTGTCAGATGGAACGATCTCTAGGAGGAAACAGAAGGAACAGATGGTGCCATCTCAGTTTTGGAAACATGTCCAAGTCGCTCCACTGCTAGCTCCACTCCAGTTACGGAACACCCCAGCTAGTTCATTAGAGACATGATCTGCAGCATACTCTGTCACATTTTTGTTGCCACACATAGATCTAGACTTGTGAGTGCAATTGTTTTAATTTGTTATTTCTTAATAAATTGAACTACTACACTTTGCCAGTGCACTCTTCGATTCTTTTGTTTTGTAGTTGCTGAGAGCGCCCCTTCCTGAGCTTTTGAGAAAACTACAAGGCTGATTTGTAGTCATTCTGGACTGTGGCTGGCTAACCTTACGATTACTTTAACATATTGTCTAATATTGTTTGGACTTTGTGCCACCATTTTGTTTTTTTATGGTGTTGTGTATCACATTTAGAGCAGACTTTATGAGTTACGAAGTATCCAGTTTTCCACATTGTACTGAACTTTTAAAACACTGACATATTGTGTTTTTTATACTACCTGCGCAACTGGGTCAGTAATTAGTAGGTGTTTTTTGTATTTAAAGTGTTTGTCACTTACTTAAAGTCCATCTAAAGAGGAACTTTACCCATATCTTCAAAATAACAACAAAGGCAACTTTAGAAATGTTTAGTAATGAAAATCTACAAACACTTCTAGAGAATTGCCAGCTTTTTATTTTTTGCATACCTTATTTTTATTTTCTTCCCCCGTTCTTCTGACAGTGTCCATTTTAACTCAGGGCAGGTTACTACATCTCCCTTTACTTCCTGGAACTCTGGCACATGTGACTTGGGCATCTGACAATGGGTATCTCACCAGATATCACGGAAAGTCATTTTCTTCCCCTGAGATCATGTATCCCAGGGGAAGAAAATGCCTTTCCGTGATATCTGGTGAGATTACAGATGAGATTTCCCTGCAATGGTATGCTGATGTAATCTTCCCAGGATCCATCGCTTGGGCGCGATTACATCATTTGTGCCAAAGTGGACCAGGAAATGGAAAAAAAGAAATTGTGAGTAAAATAAAAATATGTTTGTATAGCTTATGAATGTAAGAGGATTTCATATCCGCATGCAGAGCTGTACGCTGATGTGATTTTTAGTGAAAAGGGGTAAAGTTCCACTTTTAAAACTTTGTGTCTATTTTAAATTCCTCTGTCTGCAGGGTGACAATGATGCTGTGTGATTTCACTGCAAAACAAACGGGTGTCACAGGAAGATTGGCATTACAGGAAGATCAATGGATCTACCTACAGGATCAACAGGTGATAAATAACTATGTAAATACAGTACTAGCTATGTTATGGGGGGATTCCAAAAAACAACTGCTGTGTTAGTGATAGTGACACATTTGTATCATAATGTAATTTTTCCTTTTGCTCATAGGTCCATTATGCCAGATATATAAGCTGCATATACATAAGTCATAAATATAAGCATACATATAATCTGGTCCCAACATACCTGCACAGCACACCTATGATATGCGATACTACACAGAATGATAATGCACTACCATGCATTGTGGTGCACTGCGGCTTTAAAAAAAAAAGGTGTACTTTTTATTTGTCTGTGGTGGTGCATTGGTGGCCCTTTCCAATGAATAAACTGCCTAAAGTCTACACATATTATCAGGTGACATATGGACCTTAACTCAATGCACAAGAATGGACAGGTGTGAAGGGGCTCTAAATTATTCTTTCTAATTCAATCAAGGATCTTTCAAAACATATCATAATTCTAAATAATTGTGAGGGGAAAATGCAGGTAGTAGAAGAGGGGTAAAAAAAAGATACATAAATATATCAGTACCAAAAGGCAGCAAAGACTGAAGAATGTATACAGGATTAATCTTGTGATGACATAAACATTTACTGCACAGAATATGGAGGACTGGGTAGAATAACAGAAGCGCTGGGGTAAATGCCCCGGGTGCCAGGGTATAGCAATGTAGTAGAAGATTAGACTAGATTGGACTAGGAGGCAAAGTTGCAATCTGAAGATCTAGTACATGTACTGAATCGAATTCAACCCAGAAAATTGCAAAAACTGCTTCACTTAAAATGTGCAGGATGATTTGGTAATCTTGTGCTGAATCATTCAGTTCATGCGTCCAAGCAGTCAGGGTTTATAAATGTCATAATTCTCCACAGATAGAACAAATCTGAATGCAGGTTTTCAGGGGAGTCCATAAATGGTAAATGACAAAAAAAGAGGAGCTTTGCCTACTTCTCAAACTGATTCACTCATACCTAATACTAATAACCATTGAATTCGCAGAAGTCCAGATTTAAAGAACATCAGTCCTTTGTCATTGGTAAACTCCTTCTGAAAATACTAGTTATAGGGTTTTGCTAATTATCCTCTGGCTTCAATGGTTTGTGACTCACTGGCCCAGAACAAGCATGCAGCATGTGAAAGTAAAAAAAAAAGAAAAAGCCTGTGCTGAAATATCAAAGCTGCCATTACAGATCATCTTCTAAACACGTAAAGATGCCCATACACCTTGCGATTATCCCGCGATCGTACGATAATCGCAAGGTGTATGGAAGGCGTGCGACCGTTTCTACTGTACGGTCGCACGTCTTTTGTCGAAGGAGCATGCTAGAAAACCCGCCGAGGATCGTATGATTGTCGGCGGGTTAGTGGCGTGCTCGTTCGACAACTGCGGAACCCGTTTAGCATTGCGTATGATTTCAGCGGGGCGGGCTTTCAATGATCGCAAGTACGATCTGCCTGTCCAAGATGGGCAGATCGTACAAGCTTTTAATTAGCTTACAACCATCGCAAGACAAAAGTCTTGCGATGGTTGTATGTCTTGCGATGGTTGTTAGTCACTAACCCAGCACAAACATGCAGCAAGTAAGATGAAAACACCTGATCCACATAAGTGCTTTGGGTCAATGCTAATTAAGTATTGGGGATCTTTAGGAAAGCAAAGCAACTAGAATTTTCAAAGCAGATGCTGGCAGCTGTGTTGCAGTCAAGTCTGTACTTGTAGGCATATTAATGGGAGGCCATCCCCAAAACGCCAACATTCCTGTTACCTAGGACTCCCCCAGATGGTATTATTGGTGTGATTGAAGAGGTGGGCGGAATGTCCCTGACACAAATGTAGTACTTGTGCCATGAGAGGTGGTGGGCAGGATATTCCTTGTGCTATGTGGGGTGGTGTAGCTGTAGAGAGATGAGAGGCTCTAACACAAGACTGCTCCACCCTGTTGTGGAAGGGTGACCAGACAGATGAAAAAAGTGGGAATACCTGAAACATTGATTTCTTCAACTGTTAAATCATTCCACTTCTGTTTGTATTGGTGTGAGAAGATTCTCTATGTCAACTATCAATTGCAGTTTAGCTGAAAGCTGAAATAATTTAGCAATTGTAATTTTAATTTAGCTGAAAGCTGAACTCTGGGCAGATATAAAAGACACAAATAAATGTTGTTCTGTATTCATTAATACGTAATTTCGTGTATTTTGCAAATGCAAGCAATGTAAGTACTCGAAATATGATTTGGAATCATCCTTTGGCAGTTCCTGTACAGTAGAACTGGAGTGTGAAAAAAAGAAGCAGCACAAGGAGCCAATGAGTTCAAGAAGAGCTCTGATAAGCTGAGAAAGCAAAGTCACACAGAGATGAGCTCATCACTGTTTTGGCTTCTCATTTCACTGTTCAGTAACAAAGGTTGGGAGGAGTCCAGAACAACTTGAACTCAGAGGAAGTGGATTGAATTATACTAGCCATTAGACTGAGACATCTACTGTAAGCATACAAGTACTGGGGGAATCTCTGGATTGAAGTTGAATATTGCAGACAAAACCGCTATTGTTATTTTACCTTTTAATGGGCTATTCATTTTTATCTTTTAATTTTTTGGCTAGAGAACTCCATACCATAAAGCTGGCTGTAAACTGCATGCTTAATAAAGCCTAATTCCACACATTCTTTTTAAGTGAGGATTTTGTTTCTGTCAGTGATCTGATCGGGGAGATTTAGCAAACTGTTGGCGTTATATAAACCCTGAATAATAATATAAGTAATAATAATAATAATTGTTGGAACTTCTTGCACAACCTCACAGAAACACACGCACACAGCCTGATATGCATGCTGCACATGGCTTAAAAACGGGAAGGAAGCCAAAGCTTTACTCTCTACCTTTTTCAATACAGAGTATATACCATAGATACTGTATAACAGAACTTATAAACACTGCCATCTAGTGACCGAAATTGTATACTGCAGAAGTTGTTGCTATAAACACAGTAATGTGTATTCTACCAATAATTCAGACAATATTATTATTCTGTACCCATGTTATCAGGACAAGAAGTAGGGGAGTACTTGTCCCTGGGGCAAGGAGCAACAGACCGCATTAAAAGTTTTAACATTTGCGGTTGGCTTCAAGCCTTTCTCATGCTATCCAAAATACAATAAAGATTTTACTGTAGTTGGGCTATTACCTTACTACATAGAGGAGAAGACAATACACTGTTTAAGATTTTAAAATACTATAAAGAAAAGCACCTAATATTTCAGGCTGTTTCATGTCTAAGCAGATTATTCATTCTTGCTGTAAATTTCTGGGTGCTTAATTTATCAGCACAGATGTTTGGGTGTTATGGATTCCTGAACACAATGATGTAGATGTTATTGCATTCTTTTCGTCCAGCTATTAAGCAGCTAGTTTATGGTCACATTTAGGGGTATGTTCATGTTAAAGGGAACCTGTAAATATTCTTAAAAGGTGGCATTCCCACCAAAGAAAGGAAATTATACTCCCCTGTTCTTCTGTCCATGCATAGAAACTCCTCTGCATTGGAGAAGTAGTTTTGCTGCAAAATCCTCTACATTGGGCACTTCCAGGAGTATCGGATGCTAGCTTTCCCTGCTGCATTCTGTGCTTCATCCACTGATCCTCATATTACTGCTTGACACAGAGGCCAACGGAAGGAAACACAGAGTGCAGCAGGGGACAAGGCATCAGACAAACCCAGAAGTGTGCCAGATGCTGAAGATCTTTCAGCAACATAATTTCTATAATGTAGAGGAGTTCAGAAATGCGAACAGCAGGACAGGTAAGTATTAAATGTTTGCATTGAAGGGAATGCCACTGTTCACTTAAAACAGTGATAGAGTTGCTTTAAGGTAAAATCTCAGTTTAGTGGCAAATTCAGGGTATGGATTAGGATTTAGGTTACAAGTAACTCTTAACCTAAACATACTCATTCAGGTTTGGAGTTAGTATCACTTAAGGTGTAATAAAGGACATTTTCAGATTTCAGTTAATTTTTTTGGTTTTGGTCTTTTATATTTCCTACATACTTCTTTGCATCAGTTTTACTAAACCTTCCCTACAATGTAGTTCAACCCAGATGTGGATCCTCCCCCAAAAATACTTTAACGGAAAACTCTGAACTCACATTTAGGGTACTGATTGAGGAAAGGTACTGATGCTTACCAAAAAAGCACATCAAGCCTGATATTGTATATGTAAACCTGTGATACTATAAGACTAAAAAGGGGCTAAAGTGAATGTGACAGTTAAAAAATAAGTAAACCCCCTGGTGCCAGTACACCTTTTGTTATGTTTTTGAGCACCATGGAAACCCCTAACCCTGGAGATACTTTTATATGCAGATGCCAACTTTGAGGGTTAGCCACCCCCTGCTCATGGCTATTCATTTCTAAACCTGCTTCCTGTGTTTAGGGTAAATACTTAGCTGCTGAGGTGCATGTGGGTGGCCAAGCCCTTGACTTTGCTTCATAAAGTAAGTATCCCACCTTTCAGTGGGGTCCTTCGGTGCCCCAGAACCAAAAGATGCCTAGGTAGCAGGTTTGCATATTTTGTAATTAGAAAGGTTTATGTTAAAGTGACACTAAACTTAGGAGTTAAACCTTAAAAATACATTCAAGTACCTTAAGTATTAACAAAAATGTATCTTATTTGTGTATGACCTTCCTTCTGGAGGGTGGCTACTTTTGTTACCCATGGTCCCTGTGGGTGTTGTAAAGTAGCTCCATCGCTCCAAGCTCATTCCCATGATGTGCTATAATCGCAGTACAAAATAGTAAACTAAACATGAGTTGGTAGTCCATCACGGGAGTGAGGTTGGAGCGGTGGCTACTTTAAAACATACACAGGGACCATGGGGGGAAAAAAAGTAGCCACCCTCCAGAAGGAAGGACAGTGTCAGCACCAATTCAGAGATGATTTGAGGATCTACAGCTGAGTGATACACAAATAAGCTCCATTTTTGTTAATAGTTAAGATATTTTTATGATTTAATTCCTGAGATTAGTGTCACTTTAACTTGAAAAATATCTTACACCTTACTGCTATGTAGCGCCTCATGTCCATCATTAACAAACACAACTTATCTGCGAATCCTGTCTGAAAAACAAATGCTGCTTCTTAGGCCTCCATACAAGAGCTGGGTATATGCTTGTGTTTCACAGTGGGTAGGATTGTAATACCCATTAGCACATCATTACGACGGCTATTTGCATTACAGACATTTCATCCTCTATGCTATCTGCCTTGCTTCGTGCAGATGATCACTAAATTTGTAAGACATGATTTAAAGGTTACTGGAATGATTATCTCGGGCAGGACTTCACCATTGTGTTGGCGGTGGCATATTTAGCAAGAAACTCCCCTGCGGTGTATGTAACATCCTTAATGAATGTGGTTTGATGTAATCTAAGGCTGTTAGATGGCTACATTCTCTCTATTCTGCGTCCCCCGCTATTACAATAGTTACAGTGTAACCATTTTATTCTATTTACTTCTTGTTACTGAAGACACCTGCAGATAAAGCATCACAGTAATACACATGCAATATGCCACTTCAACTTCAGATTCGCAGTACACTTTGCTAACAATTATCCATGGATTGAGCTTGATTGCCCTCTAGTGGACAAAGTAAATGACAGCATGGAACTATGCAACTGCACCAAAACCGCGTAATTAATGCTTGAGCATTTAAAAAAACAATCACATTTTTATTTTACACAGCACATAAAAGAAAAAGAAAAAACAAATTAAACACACAGACTTATGCATGTGTTAAGGATGTTACCAGTTCAAAGGAAGAATGACAAATACATTGCCTTTCAATATGATGCATTTCATTAGGAACAGTGATTTTAAAAAAATGAACAGAGAGAAAGACACTTCAAAAAGGCACCTCTCTCATTAATATGGGCTCCTGCGGAGCGGTAAACCCCACGGGGAGTTGCCACAATAATGCAAAAATGCTTTTAAATGCTTCAAATGATAACCTCACACAAATAAAAATAAGATGCTTTGAAAGGTTGACCATGAAAGAAAAACATAATACAGAGTAATATGTGCCGACAGCTGTGATATGCAAATCCACTGAAGAGGTTTAAATACAATATTAAATCATCTGCTGCTATCACATCCATTGTTAATATTGGTCTCCAGTCAGCAGTGGCTTACAACACATCTCTTATATTAGGTAGGAGAGATAGGGTGTATGGTTGCAATTTTGCCTAAAGCAAGTATGGTGAAGTAAAAAAAACATATTTACAGGCATATAATGGTATATTGCTATTAAAGCCTAGATGAGCATTTGTAAGGGCTTGTTCACACCTAATGCGGTGCGTTCAAGAGCGGTAGCTGCTGGAACACACTGCAATTCTTCACAAAACTTCCCCCTGCTTTCTGGGGCGGGAGGGGGCGTGGTGGTGCATTGAATTCAATGGCACCACTCCCCTACCCCGCAGTGAGATTGGATGCGCGGCAAAGCTTTGCCTGCGTTCTGTTCCACTGCAAACGCAAAAAATGCTGCTTGCTCTATTTTTTGCGTTTGCAGTGGAACGGAACACAGGCAAAGTTTTAAAGTTTTGCCACGCGTCCGATCACACTGCGGGCGGGGGTGACTTCATGGAAGCGGTGCCATTGAGTTCAAAGCATCGCCACACCCCCTCCAGGGGCAGGGGGAAGTTTTGTGAGGGATTGCGGTGCATTCCAGCAGCTACCGCTCTGGAACACACCGCATTCGTTGTGAACAAGCCCTAATACTGGTAAAGAAAGTACACTTATCCTTTTTGTTTTAAGTAGCATATTTGGGCCCTACCTAATGGTCTTCTAATCCTATTGGTGGTGGTGAAATCAGCCGTACCAGCCTGAAGTGAATAGCCGAACAGTGTTCGGCTCACTTCACTTCTGATCGGTCATTCACTCGGCTGCCCTCGGCAGCTTCGTGAATAGACCCCTATGTTTCCTCACTCCCGCTGCAACACTATCAGTCTGTTTAGACTGACTGAAGACATCACATGTTGTGTGGCTTATGCTGTAACTAATTTTTATCTCAGCATTCTCTCACTACTGCCGTGCACCGTTTCCTATGGTCTGTACTATTGATTGTACAGCCAGGTGAGCTGATTACTAAGCTGATAACTGAGATCTAAGTCCATGGCAGAAAGGATCTTTTGGGCAACCCCAAGAGCCAATTCCCACTAGGGTGGTCCATTGAGGAGTCAACTATGCTCATTAAAACTTTAAAGAACACTATGGATACAGCTGCTCCTCCAGCCCTCAACAACAGTATAACTAAGATACCTGTAAATCTTAGATTTTTATTTCGCCATTTGTACTCACTTTAACCATACATCCTAGCACTCCTCCCTGGAAATATTGGAAACATGTATAAGCACCACTAAGGATGAGAATGGAGGCAAATATTAACAATGGCTGTGTTAACAACATTGGGGGGAATTTATCAAAACTGGAGCAGACAAAATCTGCAGCAGCTGTGCATGGCGACCAATCAGCTTCTCTTTTTAATTTTCAAATCTTAACTGAACAAACTGAAGAGAGAAGTTGATTGGTTGCCATGGGCAACTGCTCCAGATTCTGTCTGCTCCAGTTTTGATAAATTCCTCCCAGTGTATTTAGTACTAGTCTTTACCTAAACCACTTCAGTGTATTTGCAAGGAAATCTTTCACTCACTGTTGAACTAATTTACGTTTTTGCATTTACATTATAATTGAGAAGGAAAAAGACTTTAGAGCATTGCAGAAAAGCGTGGAACTCTGGTGGGAAGATCTAGCAGTGATATATGCCATTCTATACCTGAAATATCACTGTTGGGCATATAAGATGAACTAAAGCTTTAATGAATGCAAGAATCAAATTGTTTTCAAAGCTGCAGTAATGCGATCATCAGTAGTGAGATTCATTTATCTACAGCCCTAGTCCTTGTACATTCCATTGCCCGGGATCCCTTAGCATATTGTCATTTTGTGGGCAGCTACGTGTGTGTGTTAGAAGGCAAAGTTCTGGGTGGCAAAAAACTATTGTTTTCAAGCAATGGTAGTAGTGGTGTTACAAGGTATAGGGGGCCTCTAATGTGTCCCTTCATGTCACCAAAGGACTGCATATAATCTTCATTATATGTGATGTCACAGAAGAATGAATACCTACTACAATAAATGTTCAGAGACTGTGATACAGGGGTGGTTGGGGACTAGATGTCCTGCTGTAGGAGACAGTCAGGGGCTGGGGACAAATGTTATATTAGATCACAGCTATTACATCCCCTTTACAAATCGATTCTCCCACTACAAACCTGTTGGAGTCCAAGGGCCTCACTGCAATTACCGAAGAGCTGCATTGGCCCTAGGGACGCAGATTGAGCACCAGGACTTTAAAGAGACCATACATTTCAACAACAATCTTGAGATGAGATTATTTCTGTATTTAACATATTTAGGCAAGTTAATTACCTGTAAAAGCCCCCCTTGTGTAGACATCCAAAAGTCCTCAGACCTCTGCTGGGCACCGCCATCTTGCAATATGGTGTCAGCAGCCCAAGCAGACTTACTATTACTGTCACTCAAGTATAGTATTCCCCTTGACTCTTCCCCCAGCTGCTACATAAAATATTATGTAGGGTGGTGAGGGGTGGAGATGCTGGGCCAGCACAGACAGTAATTAGACACTACCAGAAAAGGAGAGGGCTATGACATACAGGAAGGGAGGGGGCTGTGCTTGAAAATTGACTACTTAAATGTGACAGCAAGTTCAAAGGCACACTGCAAGTTAAAAAATATATATATATATACAGGGAAAGGAAACTGATGCATTTACTGGAATTTTCTGTGCTTTTATCTGCATTTTTTAGGTTAGTGACAGGGTCTCTTTTACCTGTCTTCTATTAGCAGGCAACTCAACAGATCTCCCTGTTAGGAATTTGGAGTGGAGAGGAATTACATTGACAATGAGTGCTGAAGAAAACAACCAGAACTTACATCTAATTTCTTCAAAAACTTTTGTCTTCTAAATGTCCCGTCCCCCCCACCCCTTCCCCCCTCAAAAGAAACCCCCTCTCCGACCAAGTGTTATATTAACCTGAGTTCACTACTCGGAGATGTCATGCTGTGGACTCCAGATGGATCTCCAGAAGTCTCCCAGTTTGACTATTTTCTCTCTCCTATTAATCTCAACAGTGGATGGCCTTTGCATAGCTGTGAATGGAAAAAGAACCCAGCCGGGAGATTTCTGAGTCAGGAGCTCGGTGGTACCGAGCAGTCCGCACAGCGAGATCTCAGAGGAGAGGATACAGGTAAGTACAAGACTTATGGGGCTGCTTTACACTTAACGATTAGCAATCTGTAGAAATAATAGGTTACACAGTAGAGTACAGAACAGTTAATATAAAAATTCCATGTAAAATTGTCATGCCAAGTAATGCTGTTAATCCACCTGTGCTGGAAATTTTCCACTAAGTTAGAGATGCCCTTATATCTTTTTATGCTTCATGCCCGTGCACAGCTAAAAAAAGGTTTAGTAATGAAGTATGACCAGATTTAATGACTTAGGAAACTAGAAGCATCAGACGGCTGATATACGCAGATATGTCGTCCAATGCACCTCACGACATTAACTTTTTAATCTGCTTTCCATCAAGTGTGATATTAGTTACTGGAGAAACCACAGAAACTTCTAAAAGAAGTAATACATGGCTGACTGGCTCTGAGGACATGATAATGAAACTGAAACAAATATTGACTTAAACAATTAGGTTAAAATATTCAGCTTTTTATTTCTGTCTTTCTAAAGTCACCTCTGGGAGAAATGGAAATTCAAGTCACAAAACCTAAAAAAAAAAAAAAGGAACTCTGCTTTAAACACAATTTTCCATAACCCCCTTCTGCAGGTCTAAATCACTTTACTGTAAACGTCATGGCATTTGCAATGTTCTTTCTACATTTTCCTACGTGGTATGCCACCAATCGTGCTGTCTCCTGCCATATTTTTTGTTTGTTCTGAATTGAGTGCAGAAGAGTTAAAAGTACTTTTTGTGTGCACATTGGAGATATTTTCCCTAAGCTCCTGTTCTGGCAGACAGCAGGGGAGGCAGAGGAACAGGAAGTAATGGTGCACAGACAGCAATGGAAACATTTTGGTAGCTTAAATGAGTCGTTCACTCTGGACATTGTCTTTTCTTCCCTGCAACTCTACCCCCTCTGCAATCTTGCCTAGGTAAGGAAGACGTGTCCTGCTCCCACAATCTCCTGGGATGTCCCCCATCACATATCTCAGGAGGCTGCAGGAACAGGGACATAGAGCAGTTGGAGGGCGGACCTGGTGGTGTGTCAAAATTAGGTCACTATGTGATAGCACAGTGGAAGTTGGAGGTTTTCTTTAAGGAGACATTAGCTTAATTAAGCTAATCAAGCACAGATCATGCTTCACACATCATGCAGCCACAGTGGCCGGGGAATTAAAGCTCTAAAACCAGAAGTGACAAAAAGCAGCACCACACTGTATTGTCTAAAATGTTCAATAAAACATCAACAAAGAGTGCACAAAACACTTCAAAACTATAACACCATATACCAGAGATGAGGCAGTTGTTTTTCTGAGATAAAAATTACAGAGGGATATTTCAGAGACAATAGCCAGATATATAGCACAGCGGCTAGAGGCGTAAGCTTGATTGGGCAATGTAGGAAGGAGAGACTAGGCAGTTTTTTATCCTGAAATAAAATTTACAGTGCAATATTTCAGAGATATCAGCCAGAAATGGCTTACAGACTTGCACAGTATGTACACAGGTTTACCAGGTCGCAATGTAACAGGGAGAGATGAGGTAGGATTTATCATGAAATACAATGTGGAGTGTATTATTTCCTAAACAATAGCTGAAATATTGCACAGACCTTTTAGCATAAAATATAATTTAGAGTGTATTAGTACATACTCTGTGCATACTATATAAGCCTCTTTAATAGGCTGCAATTTCAGAGGTGGAGACCGGCCAGGTTTTATCATAAAAACTAGATTGTATTATTGAGAGACAACAGCTGGAAAGTTTGTTCGGACTCCATGGGCAGCACTGAAACAATTGAAGAAGTAGGCCACATTTTGAAAAGGCCACATAGCATGCAGCTTTTCATCTCAAAAATCTAAATTCAAATGTACAATGACTACACAGAAAGCATTGTAGCAGTTGGAGTAGGCCGTATTTTAAAAATAACCCAACACACCTGTTGGACCAGCTCCTGTATAATTGACAGACTCTTTGGCCCATTGTGCAAAATGGTGTGGCAAGGTTTTACCTGGGTCATGGCATAGGCTCTTGGTTGCTTATGGGGACTGTTCATTCTGAACAGTCCCCAAATGAGGCCTTTGATGAAGAGGGTGTATGGAGGGTGGATTCAGTGAATATTTTTTCTTACTTTCCAGTAGGTGGAAAAGGGACACATGCCTGGACAAGTATGCTGCTGGAGACAGCAAGTTGTGGAAGTTGTGGTTATGAGACTCACAGTAATGTTCAAGCCTACACTACTCCTCGTGGCCCCATGCTTACCCTCTTCCCTGCTTGACATTCCTTAAGGTAGGCATCTCAATCCCCTTGTCAGACTTCCATCCCTATTGCCTGAGGCCACAGATGTTGCAATGAACGCAGATGGAGAGTGTTGTGAAATGGGGGGGGGGGATGGAAAGGAGGAGCAAGGAGGAGCAGTGGTTTGGGTCTGTTCTTGTTGACTGGTCTCATTGATGTACTGCTCCCACCAAGCTTTGTAGTGACAGTCATGTCTTTCCTGTTGCATGTGGTACCCAAATGACTGGTACATTTTCCATGCTTAATATGCTGCAGGCAGAGGCAGCAAATCTCAAGAGTGCTGTCAGAAGAAGATGTGTTAAAAAAAGGCCCATACTGCTAAACCTAGGGGTTAGCAGTGGCCTGCACCCATGGAGCAGTGCCATCCAGTGGAGTAGTACAGCTGCTCCCTCCACTTCTCTGTAAGTTTCCCCTGCCCCTGGACAGCATCTCGCTGTCACTGATGTGTTACTTCCTCACTTTTCCCTGCCACACTGCAATTTACTGTTATATAATACAGTATAGCTTTGTATGTATAACAATATAGTACTATAGCAGTAACTATCGCTCACTGAAAACACTGTCAGCTGTCTCTATCTACTTCAACTCCACACACACTCTGACAAAAGGCTCATAGGATCCTTGACATTTATAGGGAGGGAGCTGCCACATTAGAAAACCCTTCATTATACCAGGTGGTTCAAGAGCCTCACAGTCAGCCAGTGTGCTCAAGCTACATTCTGCATGATCAGGTAGTTTCTCTCATGTAAGACTCAACCCCATCCTATGCAGACAGGGACAGCCCTTCACACCTTTGGTATCTATCCACGGCTTATAACCAGGAGACATATTTTCCACTTCAGGTGTGGCTACATTTATACTCCTATTGGTCAGTGAGGAACCATACTGATATGCCAATAAGAATATAGGGGGCAGGAAGGAGTGAGCAGGCTCCACCTAGAAGAGTTACTGTCAGATTAGAAGTGAACAATAAAGACAACTGAAACAGTGCCATCTGCAGTCTGCATTGCACTACTACACCCATTACAACATTTTTTACATCCATGTTAGAGTGGAACATTCCTTGGCCTACCCAAATTTGCTATACATAGAATGGCTTGTATCAGCTACGGTATGAGATCTGTGAGTTGGATATAATTGTTACAAGGTTAGGTAAGATCTGCTTTATGCCTTTGAAGTTCTCTGCTTTTAGTGCTTCAAAAACTTTTGTCACTGCAGTCACAAACACCTCAAATATAAGACTCATTCACTCCTTCTTGTGGTCATCAGTGGTTTAAAGTAGATGTAAAGCACTCTGCATCAGACCATTGCCATGTTTTAAAAATAAAATACTATTTGACTGTTAATCCTTGTTTGTATCTCAGTGCTACTGTTCTATTCCAGACTCTTTTAGCCCCTTTCTGTCTACAGGCTCTCATTTCAGTGTCGGCTTCAAAAAATTTCTTCTGATGGTGACACTGTTAGAACATGGCTGCAGAATGTGCACTGGCATGGTTGCTTGTAGTCTCCACCAGGGGTACATGTGACAGGGTGAAAATGCAGAAGCACAAATGGGAGACAGCTGTCATCCCATAACAGGAAGTGCCTAAAGAAGGGACCTAAATAACTGGATCAACAGGTATTAGTTTAATGAAAGCTGTAGATTAGCCATATATACTGTATCTCATTAGAGATTTTAGTGACTTACGAACAGAAACTAAAAACAAGCTCAGTCATGAAGGGGTTAAATCTAAGCCAATTTAAGCTCAACAAGGCACCAGTAATTCTCAAGTTGATAAAGGTTACACTTGCTTATGTAATTTTGCAACTTAAAGCAGACTTTCACACTAAAATCACACTCTAACTCACTGCAACCCTACACAACTCTGCTATTAGAAAAAAAGTGTATTTTCCTTTTTGTATACTACTTTTTATTCTCTCCCCTCCCCTGCCACTATTCTTGCATGTCCTGCTCCGACAGTCTCCTTGGATATCATAGTCACATATTCAAAGAGGCTGCAGGAGTAGGGACACATAGCGGCCAGTGGGCAGAGCTGTACGTGTCATTAGGGGCTGGCTGCTTGGACCTGGAAGAGGCAGCAAGCTTCCGACGGCAAACATTGCGACGCAGGACCTGGGTTTGCTATCTGAACAGTGGATCGCATTGGAACAGCACTGGATCAACTTGGCAGGTAAGTATGGGAGTATGAGGACAATGCGACAAAAAAGGTAAGAGAGGTTAAAAAAATCTGAGGGGGGAAGTGACGTTCCCCGTTAAGGACATTGTTTAACGGTGCTTTTTTTTTTTTTTTACTTGTTACTAAAATGTTAAGTACTGAAGTGCTATAGTCTTTTTCTTGGAATTAAGTAGGTGAGGTGCTCAGTAGTCATAATGTGGTCGCTTGAAGATAAATTCCACTTAACTCAGCCCACTGTTCTATTTGTGTTTGACAAGTCTGTTCTAGTATTATCTCTCTCTCACAATGCTATGCACTAGTTCCCTCATGGCACTTCAGTATGAGAGCCCATTTCCATTTCTTCAGTTGGAAGTGATCTTGGTTGCTGAGTTTCAATGTACACAGCAGAGAAATTCCTGTTCTGCAGCTAATTGATAAGGGCAAACGTTTGATGCCACGTGTGCAACACAACTACAAGGTCAACATTTCCACTTATATTAAAAGGTCAACTGAGTAAATTAAATGGAACAAAAATAAAGTAACCACACTCCTCATGGTGGTGTTGCCTGGATTGATGCTGCATGTGTAACACAAGTATAAGATCACCCTTTCCCCTCCAACCTAACTCCAGCCAAAACTTTTTTTGTTGTGGATAGAGCGGAGAAGGGTAGAGCATTTGAAAGTTTGTTTTTTTGTTTTTTGCTTTTTTGCTGTCTGAGTCCATGTTGGGGAGATTTCCCTTCACTTCCTGTCTCCTGTCAATGATCATTAGAAATCCCTCCAACAGAGATATAGGCAAAAACAAAAACACAATTTTTTTGTGGTAGAGAACACCATTTCTTGTATGGGCATCACAGGGGCAGAAAACAATGTGTTCCTGTCTGTGATTACTGAGCCTTTTCCTGTGTCTGATTAGAATTCCCCATGGAGGCTAGTGATGTGCATAATCAATTATGCTGTAGAGGCATCCCTATGAAGACCTAATTACTCTGCAAGGGCCCAAGTTAATGTAACTATCTGACAGGACTTAACAGGACTCGCTAACAAAAGCAATTTAACTTGATAAACGTTGAATGTGATAGTCCACCTTAATCAAATAGGAGCTACTTCCCACATGCTCATACATTTCAAGATACAAGCTACCAAGAAACTTTATCATTTTAACTTTCGATGTGATTCTGCTTCTACAATTCAAAAGTCCTTCTGGCAGGACAAACACAAACAAACACTCCCCTACCCATACGCCAGGAATTGACCGCTTCTACTCTACCTTACTCTCACCTCTACTTCCCTACTCTACTCTACCTTACTTTCTATCCTGCTCTTATTCTTTTATTGGCCCTCCTCAGCCCTTCACCTGGTTGGGATGGTAGAAGTTCAAGGTCTGTTATGTCTTCTCTTTATTTTTTGCCCATTTATCCTACGTTTGTTGGATTCAAGATACAAGATGTTATTTAATTGCACTGGAGTAAAGACCTGCTACTTCAGCATACTGATTGCCGCTACGCATTGTTATTGTTAGCAATGATTTTCCAAACAGCCGTGTTCACTATAACTCATGTCGACAGCATATGAATCCCATTCTGTGTTACATTTATGTCTGTAAACTTCGGCTATACTTGATTTGTTTAACTGTGTTGATAAAAAAAAAACAATAAAAAGTATTGATTAAAAAAAAAAAGTCTTCAGACTTGTCTGCATGCACGTTTTGCTTCCTGAGGTTGATATAAACTGCACTAGGAATGGTTAGTAGTAGCAATCTGTATAGGATACTTTGAACTGCCCTTTTTTTACACACATAGGTTCCATGAGTGTACCAATCCATCTTGGCAACCAACACTATTTGAAAAAGTTGGAGGGGGCAAAAAATATACCAAGGTAAAGAATGTTAAAAATAATAAAAAACATAAGTTATATTTAAAAAAAAGAAACCACATACATTACATGTAGACAGTGTGACAATGGAGTTTGCATATTCTTAATGTCCTATCGGGGGTTTCCTCCGGGGACTTCAGTTTCCTCCCATGCTGGTAGGTTAATTGGCTCCTGTATAAATTGGCCCTTGTATGTGTGTGCATGTGTGTATGTATGTGAGATAGGAACCTTAGAATACAGGCTACTTGAGAGCAAGGACTGATGTGAATGTACAGTACATGAAGTGCTACATAAACTATCATCAGTATATAAACGCCTAACAAATAAACAAATAAATAAATGTGCATTTTTTTATTGACGTATGTATGTGCTTCTACAAGGAAATAAAAGTGTCAAGCTTTTATTAGGTAGAGTAGCTTCTGCAGTGTAGAAAATTAGTATGTCATCCTTAGTCAAATACGAACAGCTTTCCACTGACCTTTCTGCTTATTCAGCTAATGGCTCTTTATTGCCGATTCAATCACTCTTTTATGTGTTGTTACAGTAAAAATCAAAGTCAATCTATATGCTCAGGATGTGTCAGTTCGGGTGAGCTATAAAAACATAGTGGTGTTTGGATGGAGTTCAGATACAAAAAAAAAAATTATTTGACAAACTGAAAAAATGTCTTATTTTCTCTGCAAATTACCAATTACAAATATATATGTCAGTAAAGTGCAGAGGCTATTGAGGGAAGAGTCAGAACTGAAATCACGTCTCACTTGTCAAAAAATGTCCAGATTAGAACAAATTTTCGGTAAAGAACTTGAACACCAGCAGGATCTGTCAATCACTCAAACCTTGCTTGAATATAAATGCAATACCCTTTTTCTTTGGCACAAACTCCCCAGTCTCTGCAATATGTCTTTGAAACAAGTTTTACAAAGTTTCTACTAACACCAAGTAATTGCAGCAAACGCACACTGGGCAAGCACGGGTTTGCGCAGGGCAAATCTATGCAGAAAACTAAAGTACATAGAAACTATTGTGTCAAAATCACAGTTTGTATTGAAAAAAACTTAATTAACCTGACCAGAAAACCTAAATATTCTTACCTAGACTTACTTGCACATTCGATGAGTTATGTTCTAGAGCAGCCTGGGGGCCTCAAACGCCAGGCACTAATATGCAATTTGTTACTTTATTTTGGAAGTCAGTATTGGTACTTGGTCAGGCCCTTCCCATCTTTAGCACCTCACTACTGGACACCCAAGGTGATCAATGGGAGGGCACAGGACATAGAGTTTAGGTTTGTTTTTGGCAAATTAACACACTACAGTAAATTCCAAGTACATTGGTCCTCTGCTTTATTTAAACTAGCTACTTACTGCAGTTTGCAGATAGCCTTTCCACACGATCGATTAACCAATCAACCATCACATGTCTGCCAGAACATAGCCTGGTATCCATGGATCTGGTGCTATGTGCCTGTTCCTTACTGACTTGC
This sequence comes from Nanorana parkeri, assembly GCF_000935625.1. Taxonomy (NCBI): domain Eukaryota; kingdom Metazoa; phylum Chordata; class Amphibia; order Anura; family Dicroglossidae; genus Nanorana; species Nanorana parkeri. The sequence goes on along the minus strand of NW_017308137.1, from coordinate 110,281 downwards.
GTCTGTGTTTTTGCTCTGACCTTGCGAATTTCAAAAGCCTGTAAAGTGGATGGAAGCTGCTCTTCAAAGACTGGGCAGTGCCAGTCCTCCAACCACTGCCGCACCACTGTTACAGTGTACCAGGCCATTGCCTGACAGCTGGAGATACCATTTGGCACAAGAGAAAGCAGGGGAGAAGAGGAACCAGCAGGCTCCAGCATTCTGCAAGGACTGAGGACGGCCAAATGCAACACATTGTGATATAACTTGGCCGGTAGCCTAGGTTATAGCTAGTGATAGCTAGACCATTAGTTTAGTAGGCCTTCAGAAGAAGCAAATGAGGTTAGAACAATAAGCTTAGGGTATATTTCAAAGAACACATATTTTATTTGTATTTTTTTATAAACTTTTACAAAATGGTATATTTTATTTATATTTATTTATTTATGTTTATTAAATATTTTTATTTTTTACTTTACTTTTAGGGGCTTCGGGGAAAGCCCCTGATATTTCCCTTTTAAAATAGAAAAAGAGATTGAGAACAGAGTCATCAATCTCTTTTTCTGCAGCCCCTGTTTTAAATGAACAGGAATCCTCTATATTGAGTGTTCCTGTTCATTCATAACTTGCGGAGATAGTAGTTTACTATATCCATAATCATGAATGAACAGGAGGTGAGGTAGATCACTCTTATTCATTCATAATTGAGGATATAGTAAACCTATTATACTCAGTAGTTAGAAACTGTTGATTTGCGCTTGTGGATAATGAAACAATATTAGAAATCTGGGAAATAAAGCTGCCACAATAGCAGACTGAAAAGCCCCAAGAAGATATTTAAAGATTTTGCGGCACTGAATCCCCTATTGTGCTTATAACTAAATCAATACACACTTTCTTATACTGTGAACGATGCAAACTACTATCTATAATAAAAGTGTCCTTAATCAAATAATTTTACACACAAATTGTTATTGTGAAAAAACAATTGGTGAATCGTGAACACAAAAGACCCTCAGGTCTATCACACCTATAATAGCAATATATACCAATGATGACAGTGAAAAATCAAACCAATTATATCAATAAAGATTAGAAAAAGAGAGAAGTGTACCGCAATCATACAAAGGTGATTGCGGTAGTGTGATCCCCGTCTGAATATACAACTCTTTTATATTTTTAAACCGTGAAATATTAGTGAAATTGAAAAACTCCAGTTCCCCGCATAGCGTGCTTGTGAATAGAGTGTCCTCAAAGTGTCACACACAAAAAAAAACCTAGGCAGTGCACACTCACCGCATCCAATATGTGGGAGGGTTCTTAGCATCTACATGTACAATGAAGGACCCCATGTCTCCACGCATTGTGTGTGATGAGATCAGAGAGGCCGTGGCTGGACAAGCAACAAAGAGTAGCAGCTTCAAGCTTAATCTGTTGCACGGTGGGGAAGAAGTCTTTGGGAGAAAGAAGTATAGTAAGTACTGTTGCCTATTCCTTACCCCCCAGACAAACAGCTATGCATGTGCAGCTGTTGACCTACATGGCATGCTTATGTCACCACCCCGAGTCCCCATTAATCCTCCCCCCTCCACCGCTAGTAATCTCAGACTTATTGATTTCTAAAAGTTCCCAGGTATGTGCATAACGTATTGTAATACCAATGGTTTAGTATATTTTTCATTATACTAAGCAAACTGCATATTTGACATCTAAAACAGCCTAAGTATGTCTATATAATATGTCCAGGGGTGAAGTAACAACACATGAGGCCCCCGGGCAATACGAGAGTATGGGGCCCCCTTGTTCTCCGCCCACATACAAGCCCCACCCGCATTTACATTCCTGCTCCCCCTGGGTCTTTCCTCCTACACTGTTCCCCTCTGCACCCTCTGCATCCCTCTTCCTACACTGCCCATCTCTGCACCCCCTGCATTTCTCTTCCTACACTACTTACCTATGCACCCCTTGCATCCTTCTTCCTACACTGTTTATGCTTGCACCCCTGCATCCTTCTTCCTATATTGCCCACCCCCAGCAGCCCTTAACTAACGCGTCTCATATCTGCACCCCCCTCCTACACTGCTTGGCAGGAGTGCAGAGGAGAACACTGGGGAAACTGTGTGTGTGTGTGTGTGTGTATATATATATATATATATATATATATATATTTCAATGCAATAACGCAATAGACTCAGCACTCTGCAACGCAATGAACTCAGCACTCTGCAATGCAATTGACTTGGGAATTTGCAATGCAATGGACTCAGCACTCTGCAATGCAATAATCTCCTGCAGGCAGGGTCAGTGCTACACTCTTTCGCGCTGTAAGCCAGCAACTTGCACCTGTCCCCTTTCAGTGTGTCAGATATGGGTGTGGTGGTGCATGTCGCATGCACCGGAGCAGGATGGGCGGGTTGATGGTTGTGCATACTGCATGCACCTGTTGGCCCCCAGTTGTTGAAGCTGCTGCAATGGAGTCCAGTTTATACAGTCAGTGTATCACAGACAATACATATTTGCTCTCCATACATTGTCAGGTCTCTCTACAGTCAGTCAATGTAAAGTCTCTAATGCCAATGTTTCACAGTACATTCAGTGTAATGTTGGTATGTCCAGAACAGAGAGGCTCACTCATGTCGGCTGCCTGGGAGTTCCATATGGTGTCTTGTGTCCGTTCCACTGCCCGGCTGCTTTCTTCTCAGCATTCTCAGGCTTTTCATTATCAGCAGAATCAGCGGAGCTTAAGTCGGCTTCCTACATGTTGCATCATCGTACAGAGCCGACTAACCCTGCCCATTCCCTGCCTCTCATTGCCGCCCATTAATCCTAACACCGCTCATTACACCACCTAATGCAAGAGCGGTGTTAGGATTAGTGCCTTCATTTTGCAGAGCTGCGTGCGCCTGGTCGGTCGCCGGTGCACCCCCCCTATCCATACCTAATGTTGTATTGGGACATCACTACTGTAAATAACAAAAAAATTAGGAACTTCCCCATGTGGACGTCATCCTGACTGTTGGTTGGATACATGGAAAATACTTTATAAAGATATATACAGTACATATGACTAAATGTAAGGCCGACAGGCCCTATATAAGTGGTACAGTGGACGCCACAATGCCCTGGACCTCACCTACTGCTGACCATCCAGGGTCATCCACTGTCTGTATACACAAGAGTGCAGCTACACATCAGCCACCATTCATATACAAGTAAAATGACAGAATCAGACAGGAAGTCATTCTGGGCACTATGCAGATAATCAAAATTGAAACAGAAGATGACCTACTGAAAGGGTTATTTTGAGCTTCATTTCTAAAAGCATTTGTAAACTTACTGAGACTCCTTAGTTGTATAAACAGATACATTTATATTTATAAATTGTCTTTTTATGTTTTTTTCTGCCATGATTGCTAATATTCAAGATAATCCCTTGGGTATTGCACTGCTTAAAAATGTATGCATTTATGGATTCCAGGGAATACATTACAGTACATAGAAAACCAAAGACTATTCTCATGCTTACCAAAACCAAGCACTTAAGGACAGAAACTGATATAGAAAGTGAGTGTTTAGTAACATATCACAACCAGATTGTCATTTTGCTGCAGAACTTTTATGCTCTGCATCCCATCTGGTAAAAATGACTTGCCCCAATAGTTAAAAGTAATAAACCCTAACCCAAATGCCTCCACTGATAACATAGATGACACCCCCTCTTTTTCCACTCTAACTGCCTTAGCTTACAGTTCTGAATTTGGGGCCTGAATAAAGACTGCTATTTTTGTCCACTTGAACCATATTTTCTCTTTGATTCTTTTTAATTCGCTTATGCTATGGTTATACTATGGTTAAATGACAATACGTTTCCCACTGTAATATGCAGCACAATCAGCTCTTCCTTCAAACACTATTATAAATAATTTCCACTACCTCAAGACATGAACAGTCTTATTCCATATTGTACCAAGACAAAAACTAAGGCTCAATAACCCTCAAAAAACAGGTCTTTTTTTACTGTAGTCATATCACTGAAATTCTGATTGGCTTCAATGGACCTTGCCTTTTCAAAATCTTTTATATGTTTGCCAGTTCTGATATAAAGACCTCATAGAAATACCATTACATTGACACGGACAAAGTGACCCAAAATGATTGAAGGGCTACTGCTGATTAAAGCAGACATTTCAGTCATGAAATGCAGGTAAGAAAATGGTGCATTAACTGGCATGGGAAAAAAGATCACCAGCCAGGGTTTGACCCCATCCATGGCTCCCTACAAGAGATACCATCTGATATCTCAAGAGAACAGCGTATAAACCAACCTGGTGCCACAGTTCCTCCTATTCCTTGCAGATGTAAAAGTCACTAATTGATGTGCTACAGGCTTCTTGGGTGGACGTAGACAATATATAGCCCTTTATCTGGATAGGCAATCTGTGTGATACTGTATTTAGGCCTCCCCAAGTCACAGCTGAGGGAAAAAGGTGGAGTCAATAAGTTGTTTTTTATTGAGCCATTGGATTTGTGAAATGTAAGGACAGCTTCTTCCTAGAGTAACGAGAGGGCATATTTTAGAATCAAAGTAAAGCAATATTAAAGTCAAAAGGTTTTTAAGCTATCTCAGGTACTGATTACATCACTTAAAATGGATGCAGCTTCTTGATGTTTAAAAGTTTTAATTTCCTGCAGAATCAGCTAGTTTCCTGAGCACTGGCCCTGATATCCTGTTCTAGGGGGGCTCCTGTACCTTGCAGGGTTCTATGGAGCCACACTTGTATGTGGTAGTAAGTGGTGTGTCTCTTCACAAACACTCAAGCATGGCAAGGCAAACCACTCTCAAGTTCACTGCTCCCCACTCCTCCCATCCAAGCTAGCAGATGGACAGCGGCTGGAGACTGTGCTGTCCCTTGTGACCTTGTAGCAGACAGAAAGTTAAGGGAAGCCGAGCTGAGAGCGATGAAGTCAACTGTTTGGAAATATGATGACTGTAAATACTTGGGCAAAAAGTAAAAATAAATACTTGGCTGGGCAATGTGTATTTGTTTAAACTGAATTCGAAATTGGAAAAAAGTTTGATAGTTTTATACTACTTTAACTGTGTACAAAGGATATAACAGAACATGTCCATTAACACACTGGAATAAGGAGGTCACCCAGGGGGTCACTGTGCATACCACAAGGTCCATAGATACTTCTGCAAACTACGGTCCTTCTTCTCTGCGGTGTGACTTGATGGTAAATGTATAAACCCAATGTTTCGCTTATGGTTTGTTGTGGAAAACCTTTAAATGATTCATGTGTCTGCAAGTTATTTTCCTTATTTGTCAGTGTTTAAACATGACAAAAATGTCACCAAACATAATTTATGAATTCAACGTTTTTTTCCAAGTTCTTGATCTTTTGTTGAGATTTGTTTAGAGAATTGTGTACAGCAGACAAGAATGGCATTGCATGCTGTTTATAGCAATGTGCATTTTGACCATAAACATGCAGTCACTGTCTCACTAGCTGCTCTGACCCTGTTTGCTCCCAAAATATATATAAATCAATTAAAGTTGTTAACTAAAACTGAAGAATAACAGACTCAGTGTACAAAAAAAAATGCAAAATATCATCAGCATGTGCTTTAGACCAATTAACACAGGGCATAACTTGCTACAAACACAAGAAGAAAGCGTGTGAGATGTACTCCCTATGTACATTTAATAAACAACTGCTAAAGTTGTTTTGCAACTGTGTTATGTGTAGATACCTGTAAACCTTCTTTTTATTAAGCTTCCAACATCCATTGCATAGCAAATTAATTTCAAATTAGGTTGCCAATGGGAATATCCGCACTGGCTGCTCTACTGGAAAAAAAGAGATAAAGCATATATACTTGACAAAAATTGTCATCACTGCCGAGAAGAATAGGCATAAGGTAACAACATATCCTCATCTGTTAAAAAAGCTTAATTGGTTAAACAGCATCTTTATTACGGCATTCAAGCAATTAAAGAAATTACAATAATTTAAACTCCATGGCACTTACAGATAAACTGTGAGCACCCAGTTATCATACCATTCCCAAAACACTTGTCTTAATCCCAGATTCTAGACAGGCGTCATACTAACCAAAACCCAAAGAAGCCATAAAACAGGCACTGTTTAAACACTGCAAGGTAAACTCTGCCAACAAGCTAAAAAGAAGGGTGTGATGGAGACTTTCCTGGTGGCTGGATCATTTGTCAGGAGGTGAGACTTCTAGAGAAAAAAAATTGCAACCTTAGGGAAATAAACAAAAGATAACTCACAAGCACACCATTGTACATTCATCCAAAAACGCCTTTATAGATGTTTAAATCATCATTTCAAAAAATTGGACCAATGTTTTAAACGTCATTGATATCATTTTTGGATGAAGATACAATTGTGTGCTGGTGACTTATCTTCTGCTTGTGTTGATGCGCTGCCACCCACAAGCTACTACAGTACCCACTAAGAGAAGAAGGGGATACAGTATATTGGTCAGGTGTGCGGTGGGATAGCTATATTATTCTTAAAGAAATGAAATCTTAGGGTAAATACCGTTCTTTCATCCTGCCATAAGAAGTGGGAATAAAGACTGAAAGCAGACAAAGGCTATCAAACTGTAGCTGCAATACGTCTTCAATCAGTCTGATTCTACAACGGTCATTTTCCAAAACTAGTAAAGAAGAGTTGAAAAAGGGACGAAAATGGTGCTAGGAAGAAATGGAGAGAAAAGACCCAGATACAAAGCAGCTATACATTTAGTGATATGCTTTACTGCACACCTTGGTAAACAGTGATAACACCCAGGCTTAGTAGAAGCACACTTCACAGAAGTTTGAAACCTCTAAAGTCAACAGTTCATCCTAGCAGACTTACTGACTCATCAAATGTAAAAGGTTTTACAGGTACAAGCAAGCAATTTAAACTACTTCAAAAAAAGTGTTTTTTGAACGTGTACCTTTTTTTAATGATGAACAATTAAGGCAAGTAAGGATCACGGGACCCATATTTGTTTATGAGTGAATTGGTGCTGTCTGTACACAATTACTCTATAACCTTATAGAAATTAAAATACCTTATACACAGTTTTTAGCTGAAGAGGCACTCTTTACAGCCTGAGGAAAACTGCATAAGGCGTACAGGGTTAATTTTAAAGCTGGCGAAGAAATTCTGAGGGCAATAAATCTTTACTGCTAAAACATCTAAATAAAGAAGGTTCCACCTGCACGTTTACCATCAACTCTTCTAGATTAAACAGAGATACACGGTCACTGTCAACGGTAACCTCTGCAACAATACAGAGATGGATATGTGTTATTCTCACATGCAACCAGATATTTTAAATTTAGATCCTCCTTATTGGGGCCCCCTCCCACCCTAGACCCCAAAGCAGTCACAAGGGCTGCTATGGCTATTGTAACATCACTACCATTACTCTTGCTGGGCCTTGGGGGGTTTTACGTCATTTTCAGGCCTAAAATGTGGAATATAACATGGGTGCAAAAATGGAAAAAAGGGCCTCAGTCATGAAGGGGTTAAAATCACAGGTTATGCTTTCACGCAGTCCATCCACCTATGAAGAACTCTCTCAAAGTGACTCCTATCAGTCTGCCAGTCCACTGGAAAATAAATTGCCTGTTAAATTGTCTGTTTTTACTATCTGGACTCACTAATTTATAGAGTATACTTCTTTAACAGGATCCTTATGCCTTTGGATCTTAGAATAAATGGAAGAGCTGCTTTGTACAGTATGTTCTTCTCCAACTAAGTATCATTTTTTTGAACTAACATAGCTAAAAGCAGTAGATTTAAAAAATAACTACACTCAAGTGCTAGGCTAGATGAACAGTTGATAGAGGTTATAAAACCGCTTATCAAGTGAATACCACATAAATCTCAAAGTGCACTATAAACTAAGAAAGTTGGTGAAGATGTTTTCATCTGTTGAAAAACATATTTTTATAGCACAATTTCCAAGTGTCTCTAGCCCTCCTTCATCTCATCTATGTCTCCTGTGTCATGGGAGCTGGAAAATCCAGGTTTTCAAATATTCTGCTTTTCATTATACAGAATGTTACCAAAAGTCCCTCATTGTAAGGAGGCCCTTTTGTAATAGGCCAACAAAGACAGTTGACCATTTTTTGCAAGCTGTATTTATACAGACCCTAGGGAAAGTTTTCAGCATTTTTTCTGAAGTTTTTAAACCCCTTTTGTAGTGTTTTCTATTTTCCACCACATCTATAAAGTACATGTATTTGTTGAGTTTTACACTACACTGGAAATGACATACATGAGCATTAGTACATAGGAAAATCAGACAAAAGCAGATGATACCGGCCTCATTTAACTAATTTCATATTTGCATCCTTCTGTTTATTAAAAAAAAAGACCAAAGGCCAACATTACACACTGATTCATGTTTACTTCAGTGAGTAGATGTAATCTACTATTCAATAAATAATCGAGTAATAGAAAATCACACATTTTTGGAATTTTGTTTTTTAAATCCTTTATGTATTCCCATAAGGCAGATACAGGGAAATAACCAACAAAACCGGCAAGAGGCAACACCGCATACATTGTACACATACAATATAAAAAACACAGTACATCCGCATAAAATATAACATTGAAAGAGAAAAATAAACTGCAGCATATATAAAATACAAACCAAATAATAGTGAAATTCATCTAGTTCTGTTTGCACAGTATAAACACGCTAGAAATTTGCAGTATATTTTGTCTGGTATTCTATAACATTAGACCCCTGAGCACTTCAATATGCCTATAGAGGTACCATGAGTCTCTGCCACTGGTGGGATTATTTTTGGCTCAGTTTTAAAGACTGCTGTTGATTCTTGTGTAGCCCCCATCACCTTTTGTGACATGGCTACTAGACATTTAGTGATTGCCAGGGCTGTAGTCAGCCTGCTTGGGTTATAGTTGGCATTTATCTGGTTAATTCCAGGTGTCTGACATTGACTGTACCCCCTGGGTGGAGTAGGACTCTGTTGTATTGTGGTACAGCCAATGAGAGAAATTGTGAGTGAATGTACAGTACAACAGCCAATCACTGGGTTTCTTTCAACCAGTGGTGCATGCTGGGATAGGGTACATATACTGGAGGGAATTGCCATGTGCTCAGACTAGTCGGGACCAGCCATGGATTAGCACAGGACCGGGTGGTGTGCAGCCATCCCCAGGCTAGGCCAGAGGCCTGGGGGGTGGGCAGAGGCTGGAGTGTGGGAAGAGTTTCCCTGGGACCTCAAGAATGGAGGAGGTCTGAGCTGCTGTCAGAGGAGAAGAAGCAGGGAAACTGATATCTGCTGGCAGTGCCTGGAACTTTGAGGACCTCTGGAGCATGGCTGGTGTCTCTCCTGCTGAGGATTTATGGTCATCCCTGCTCATCTGTAACTCCAATTACTACTCGTATCACAAGTGGATCTACACTGAGATGCTAACAAGGTCTGGTGAGTCTGGAGTCTATGTCTGTTACACCCTGGATGTCTAGGATCCCTATAACCTCTCTCCCCAGCATGAAGGTGTTAATACAAGTTAATCAGCATCGCATTACTGGAGTGGATATCAGCATAGTGGGCACTAGAAGAGGGCTAAATGCTAATGGGGCAGCTGAAGATCAAATCCCCTGGACAACTAGTATGACCCGGGCTATTCTGGCAGCTCCTTAGGAGGTGAGCGCTACACTTGTTTTGCTCAGAACAAGCTCAGCAGGAGATATTTGAGCACAGATTTCCTTTTTATGACATTTGTTACAAAAGTTAAAAGTTACAGTTTGGTGATACAGTAAAGTGTTGGTGACATTTGTGTAAAGAAATTTTCACAAGTTTTGAAAACAGCTTTGATATTTAGAAAACAATTCTAGCTAGCTGATCACAGCTTTGTAAATACAAATTCAGTGTGAGAAAAACAGTTAACTAAGTTATAACATTTCATAATGTTGAATCGTGTGTAATAAATAGTCCCTGAAGCGCTTATTTGCAAAAAAATAATATTTGTTTACTTGTATAGTTTTTTCAAAGCTGTACATGGCTGAAGGTAAATGGCCTGCATTACTCTGACCATAGTCAACGCAGATTTTTATGTAAAAGCAAACATAATCAGTCATGATGTTCTGCTACTAATAGCTCGAACAAAAAAATAATTGTTTTTAAAGGTCTATTTATAAACAATTGGTGGAGCTATTTGCCCTGTAAACATTTGTTCTGTCTAAAAAACAGGTAGGCAAAGAGATTGTTCTTTTCTGGTTGAATGTAATGCAATGTAATACTGCATTACGGCCACTAGATGGAGCAGAGAACATAGGAAATATTGTTTTCCTATGGTCCTCAGCTCCATCTAGTGGCCATAATGCAGTATTAATTCAGTATGAAAATATACTAAATATTTGTATTTTTGCCTCTTTTTGCACAGAATTAACATTCGCAGAGATTTGTCAGAGCAAATTGTTTATAAATAGACCTCATAGATGTCCTGTTGGACAATCTGATCAAAAATATAAAAAAGAGCCCCTCCTCTAAGAACTTAATTTCCAGCCTGTACAGATAATAAAGTAGGTATTCGCTGGAGCAGTGTGTATCATAAACAATTGTATTTTTTTCTAATTGTTTAAGTGTTTTCACCTTCTTTTATTATTTATTTTATCAGTGCTACTGATCTCTGTAGCCTCTCCCTGCCTCCATGCATCCAGCAAAGGCTGAATGTAATGTCTTAATACAATTTCCCAATGGAAACACCAGTGAAAGATGTTAGTTCCATGTGCATCAACATGGCAGCTTGTAGTGTCCATTGGGATATAGTATGACAATGTAGGAGAACAAGTGGGACACAGGAACACAACACCCTATCACAGGGACATGGACTCCCATGGCAGATATCAGTTTGATGACACATGCACATTTAAAAATATTCAAAATTAGTCTTGTAATTACATTAACATGCTAAAGGTCATTTGAGGTTTTAGTGACTGAGATTGCATTTACTTTAACTACCACAAACTAAACTTGCCTACACCATAGTCTAGCATCCACTCAATGCATTTAGCCATGTAGACATGGTCAACATTACCTGCTTAAGTTCAAACCGAGCATCAGAATGGGGAAGAAAGGTGATTTAAGTGACTTTAAATGTGGCATGGTTGTTGGAGCCAGGCGGGCTGGTCTGAGTATTTCAGAAACTGCTGGTCTACTGGGATTTTCACGCAAAACCATCTCTCAGGTTTACAGAGAATGGTCCGAAAAAGAGGAAATATTCAATGACTGGCAGTTCTCTGGGTGAAAATGCCTTGTTAATGCCAGAGGTAAGAGTAACTTAAAGAAGAACTTTTTATTAAATCTTGCAGCGGGGCTACCCTTGCACTGAAAGGGTTAACTGCTCGTTTGTGTCTAGGTTAAAAAAACAAAGATATACTCACCCAAACCTCCAAGCTGGCTTCTTCTTAGATTGATCCCTGGAATGTCTCTCCACCCTCCTCTGCAGCAGTCTAAGGTCCAGTAAATCATTATGTCTATGCCCTGTGAATAGATGTGAGGATGCCGAGGAACATTCCAATGTGCTGTATGGATGCGGGGATGTCCTGTTTGATAAAACATCAAACAGGACATCTCCGGAGTCCCTTTAGATGGGTTCTTCAGAACGCTGTTAAACGGCCGGGAGTACGTGACCCCCTCTGCCCTCCCCTCGCTAGCCACTGCCAGGACACTCTGGGGGGGGTTTGAACCCCCCTATCCCCCCCCTTATCTACGCCGCTGGCTGTAGAAGAGGGGACAGGTTAGAGGGAGCTCTGTGACAGCTGGCCAGCTCGGAGCTTCGGGTGAGTATATCTTGTTATTTTAGCACCTAGACGCAAGCGAGCACTTAACCCTTGCGGTGGGGGGTAGCCCCACTGCAAGGGTTAATTTAAGAAAATCCTGGAGTTCATTAAATAACCACTCGTTACAACCAAGGTACAGACAACATGTCGTACCTTGAAGCAGATGGGCTACAGCAGCAGAAGGTCATAGCGATTACAACTCCCAGCTAACAGGAAACTGAGGATACAATTCACAAGGGCTCACCAAATTGGACACTAGAAGACTGTAAAACATTGCCTGGTCTGAGGAGTCTCGATTTCTGCTGCAACATTCAGATGGTAGGGTCAGAATTTGGTATAAACAACATGAAAGCATGGATCCATCCTGTATTGAATCAACGGTTCAGGCTGGTGGTGGTGGTGTAATGTTGTGGGGATATTTTCTTGGCACACTTTGGACCCCTAAGTACCAATTGAGCATTGTTTAAATGCCACAGCCTACCTGAGTATTGTTGCTGACCATGTCCATCCCTTTATGATCACAATGTACCCATCTTCTGATGGCTACTTCCAGCCAGGATAACACGCCACGTCACAAAGCTCACATCATCTCAAACTGTTTTCTTGCACATGATAAAGAGTTCACTGTACTCAGTCACCAGATCCTAATTCATTAGAGCACCTTTGGGATGTGGTGGAACGGGAGAATTGGATCATGGATGTTCAGCCGACAGATCTGTAGCAACTGCGTAACTATCATGTCAATATGAACCAAAATCTCTAGGGAATGTTTCCAGCACCTTGTTGAATTAAGGCAATTCTTAAGACAAAAGGGGGTCCAACCCTAGCAAGGTGTACATAATAAAGTCACCAGTATGGCTTCACAGAAGAAGTTGTTTTTCTTTTCTCAGCAAAATGTTTCCTTAAAGACGAACTAAATGGATTTTTAATTACACTTGCCTCCATGCTGTCCTTTCCAAGTTGCAGAGCTGTGAAAATACCACTGCAGGCATAGCGTTACTTTTAGCTGAATACCTATGGTCAATTTTCATTACTTGAATTAAAGTGGTTGTCCTACAAAGAATTATATCGCACCAGCTCCTTCAAATTAAACAATGTCCAGTGACCAGAAGTGGACAGCTAAGGGTAATGGGGCACAGCACTCTTTGTCATATGTTTTTCTAAATAATTGATGGAGTTCTACTTTAACTATTTCCAACCCATGCCCCATTAACCAATCGGATTTCAGTTATCATTTTTGCAGATTTGGTTACAAAATAAAAGAGTTCTGGCTGGGTGTAGTGAGTAACAATGGCTTCCTCTAAGCACATTTGATACATATTAGTATACAGGAAAATAAACAAGTCATTAGTGTTGCACATGTATCAGGTCTGAGCACGTCCTGTGCAGGTGCCTTTGTCCAGACTTGGCAACTGATGTAATTAGACAAGCTATGTTAAGCAGCCGGAATGTAGCCTCCTGTGGTTTACCACATCTCTGCTTTCCCAGGCCTTTAAGGAGTTCCTGCCCAATGCGTGTGACTAAATGTATAGGAAGCATTTAAAAGTCAGAAATTTAAAAAACAAATGTATACCAGAAGCACAAATAAAATTTGAGGAATTATAAAGTGGAAACTTAAAAGAATTATCTGATATATACAAAAAGTAAGCAATGCTAAAGAGGACTCATTATAAGTTAAATATTAAAGTGTATCTGTACTTTTAACATAATGAGCAAAGGAAGATGTTTACTTCATTATACATTCACTAAAATGTTTTTACTGGCCATCCTTGTTCACCTCCACCAACCCCAATCTGCTTCTAAAGCCTAGAGAAAAACGTGGCATTTACAGATATGAGGAACTTCACAGCATCCCTTTATGCACACAGTGCAACACTTGGACATCTATTTATAAATGTTTTCATACAAGATACACACAGCTTTCATCCAGGATTCACACATTTTTCTAATTGTATTTGAGTCCTGGGTGATTCTTGCGTGAAAACATTTATACATAGACCCCTTGGGTGTCCAAATACTGTGACATGAGTGAGGGGAGCCATTGAAGAGCTGTGTACATTTTCAATTGAAAGTCAAAATTTTAACAGGAACTTTGGACAATCTGGTGAGAGATCAGAGAACTAGAGGAGGGCAGGGAAGCTTTAGGCAAACCACAAACTTTCAGTACCATTCAAGGCAAGGTGACTTTGCCTACCCCCTGAATGTCCACATGTACCCCTTCCACTCTGTTGCTCTGCTGTCTTAATCCTGTGTAAACATTGTGTTCAATGGTGTCAGAGCTTAAGTAGGATATACACGGAGCATTTGTTCAACTTTCTAATCATTGATGTTGTCAAATTGATGATCGATTTTGACCACTGTGACTCAAAAAATTTGAACAAGCATGTTTTCCTTGATCAAATGAAATTCTAACAGTGAATGTGGTTTTTGTTTGGGAAACTCCATTTATTCCAAACTCAAATGTTAAATAAAAATGAAAATCAAACGCAATTTCGAATGACAATCGCCAAGTTTTTGATGGCATTATCGAACGTTCCGAGGGAGATTTTTTGGTGTGAATGTTGGTCCAAAAATCTACCTGTGTATACCATACTTTATACAGGTTTGATGATATCACCCCTCCCTTGTGTTATTTTTATAGGAAAACTGGCAAAACAACTAAATATTTTTTCCCCCCAATTTTGTCTTGGTTTAGGCAATATGCAAATGAGCTGTTCACCTGAAGAATTTCTTATAAGAATTTCTTATAATTTATTATAAGAATTTATTATTGGAATTTCCATTTTTTGATTAAAAAACCCTGTTCTTAGATCATTGTATGTCAGTGCGAATCATGCTGTGTCTGCACCAACCATTGCTTTATGATAACTAACCCCTGAGGCATTGGAAGGAAAAATATGTTTTTTGTTCCTGATTCAGGGGCTTTGTTGTGATATGTAGAAGAGCAGTGGCCACACACAGTTTTTTTTTTATACTTCTATATGCATATGACCCCTAGAGCCATGAGACACTAAATTATGTACTCATAAAAATTATTCTCCTTTTATGTGCTAAAAATGGTGTTCTGTATTAATACAGTAACACTTTATAACCCAAAAGCCTTTTTACATGGGTATCAAAACAAGGTATCTGCCAAGCACCCCCAACTGCCTTGAAACTGTATATGGTGTCACGCATTGGGGTTCTATTCAAATGAATAGCAATACAATGCATCAGCACACCTAGTGTGTGGTGCAGTGAGCTGTGCAATAGCATATGCTAAGCACCCAGATCCCATGTGTTTAGCACAATACCATGGTGTGGAATAGATGTGTGCAGTAGCACAAGGCATTTAATATTTATCTTTCATTGCTCTAATTGCAGAAGATAAAATCTGATTCGCTGTCTTGGGCTACTGCATTTTTCACACCATCATTCCTCTTTGCACTGCTTTATTAATTAAGACAAATCATATTACATGCCACAGTATGCAGGAGCCAAATCTTATCTGAAAGTGAGAGAGTGAAAAAAAGCAAGATACTGTCTGCCAGTGTGGGTGTGGATCAGACAATAATATGTCTGCTATTTGAATGATACATGAAATCATGTCTATACTCCCTGAGGTTTCTATGGTTGGTTAGAGTTAAGTCTAACTCTATTTTTAGTACAGTACTGTAACAATAATGAAAGAACCCCAAACGGGGAGTTGTACTGAACCAAGTGCCACCTTTATTTTTCCAAAACTCAGAACCATCAGATTAAAATCTTGTATCTGTAGGGCCAGGTAGTGAGCTGACACATTTTATATAACCCACTTTAATAATAATAATAATAATATTAATATAACCCCCACACTAGATCACAGCTCAACTGAAACACAAGCATTCTACAATAAATCCCATTAAATATCATTAGACAAAGTTTGTAAAAATGACTTGCGGTATCATAAATCCAGCTTAGCCATGATCTGCACAGCTATCAATGAGGCCCAATGTAAAGTGAAAGGCCATAAAACCCATTAGCAGGATGTTTCTTAAACCAGGCCTGATAATAGCAGTTGTAATAATAATAATGGAGATATCATTATAAAACATGGCTACACCAATGTATCAGAGAATAACAATCAGTTTGATACCAGACATGCTTATGCCATAATGTGCAGAAGGCTAATTGGTCGCATTAAATGTGCTAAAAGATATATGCATCCAATGTATAACATGTTTAGTCTCTATGAAATTGTCATTTTGTTCTGTGCAATAATATGTTTTGTTGTTGGACTGTAAACATGGGCATCTGAAAATGTTGATACAGTTAGCAAAACTGACCCTGTGAGAGTGTCTGCTGAACTATCATGAAACACTTCAACACCCCTGAGCACACTATTCAGACTGTTTAATTGGTTGAGTCATTTCTGTAAACGCTCCCTTCAAGGACTAGAAAAGATGTCTGCATCTGCAGCTGAACAGCTCTCAATTTTCCATTAAAACCATGGCAGATTGCAAAGGGTCATTCATGGGAGCAGATGATCCTAATACTTCAGATTGGACAGCACGAAGCAAAAACCAGGCAAACTTTGTTAGATACTTTTTTTTTACGTTTAATCCCGTTTATTTTGTTGCTTATTGTCTGTTTTGTAATAGATTTTTTTTGTATTTTTTTCAATGATATATTGTTAAGCTTTATCTCTAAATGCTCCAAATAAAAAATGCAATAATTGTTGCCTCTTGATGAAAGCTTACATATTTGAACTCTGTTTCATCCCTGTCTGGCATGGCAGTAGGTGTTCCAGACATTTTGTCAATTTCAGAATTGCTATAACAGATACTGTAAACGGTGCATGTATCTGACTCCATGCTCTTTGTTGGCTGGTGCTTAGGTTGTTTTCCTGTGAGGTGGAAAATCTCTGCACAAGATGAGGCTAAGGGGTTGATTTACTAACCTTATAAACACGCCACGAACAAGTATACACCTCTGTAGTGTGTCCCCTCCCAGCATGATCTATTGGTGGAATCTAGACACCTTTGTAGTGTGTACACACCCAGCAGGTGTGTTGTGCAAAGCCCTGCATGAATTGCAAGGTGATGTGTAAATTAGCTCTACATTGTGTTGCTTGCGTTGATGAATGCAGGAATGTAAATGCATGAGCTAACCATTTTTGTCTAAACTGTGAAGCAGCATTATATATGCATCATGTGCATGATTTTTCCATATATGGCATTAGTGGAAATATGCTTTTAGAGACTTTTTGGTTGATAAATACGTTTTGCTGTGTAAAAATCACACACACCTAGTGCGTGCATGTGTTTAGGTTAGTAAATCACCCCCTAAGAGTGCAATTGTCACAAGTACATTCAAATACACCTGAGTTCGGTTCCAATTCAAACTTTCGAACATGGAAAAAGTTCTAACTCAAACTTAGAACTCAATGTAAGTCTATGGGACCAGAACTCAGAAAATCAAATGTCCCATTTCTAAAGGCTTATATGCATCTTATTGGCCATAAAAAGGGTATAGGGATCCGGGTACTCCCCTGTTGGACATGTATCAATGAAAAAAGCATGAAAATACAATTTTTGAAGGAGCAGTGATTTTAACATTGCTTAAAGTGAAACAATAAAAATAAGTTGGGGGGATCTGTACGATGTATAGAACCTGCTGCAGCAAAACTGACATTTATTTAAAAAAAATGACATTTACATTTCCGGTAATTGGTTTTCCTTTAAAGGAGAACTATGAGATGAGTGATTTCATCTCACCTCATAGTTCTAGCCGACCTGTGACAATGAGACTGTCACAGGTCGGCTCAGTAGATCGGGAGGTGAGCGAACACATACCAGGTTCGCTCACCTTCCGATCCTGTCACGACTCTCTGCCGTGACAGGGGGAGGGGCTGGATTCCCCTCTCCCCGCTCCGATCTGCCAGCGCTGACTGGCGGAACGGACGGGGGAGGGGGCGGGTACAGCTGGCTCTGCCTCTAGATATGCAGAGCCAGCTGTCACTCACGCAGCTTGGCGGATCCCGTCATCTACGTCAGGATCCGCTACGGCGTCTCAGTATACCGTGAGCTGCAGCTCGCGGTTTACTGAGCTTAGGGTAACGGGAGGATGGTAGTTTGTGTTCTCACGTTACCCTAAGGAGAACTATGGGGGAAAACACTGACCCCATAGTTCTCCTTTAATCTTGTAAACAACTGCTTGGGGAGGCAGCCTGTATGAAGAGGCCACATGTTAGGACACTTGGAACAGGTGCTTTAAAATTGGGCCTTTAGAAATGGTGGTGCCTTCACACCATAACCCTTCAGTTATTCTTGACGAGTACAGGATTGGCCCCTGCTCTAAAAATTCAAATTATACATACCTGTCACACACCTGTCTCCTTGTTGGCCTTTCAGACATGATGCGGGGCTTATTATAAAATTTTATTGGAGAATGTGGGATGGGAAATTGGCCGCAATACTTTATCGAATGTGGTGCTTGGTGCACTATAAACTGTTGTACAATGGCTTATTATAAAAAAAATTACAATTACAGAAAAAAAATTATGAAAGAAAAAAAAACGGGAACCCCTGCAACACGGAAGGGGGAACAGCAATGAGAAAAAAAATGTAAAAATTAAAAATAATAAACGAAAATGAAAAACTGGAAAAAAAATGGGAACACCAGTGATGCAGGAAAAACACCAGTGACGCCACCAACACACACACACAAAAAAGACAGCAAATATACAGCATAGAAAATAATACTATATGCAGTACAGAGTACTGACTAGTGCAGGATTCGACTGCACTGCACTACAATGCACTACACTATACTAACAGAAACAATTTCTATTTAACTCCAGCAACACACTACATAAGGTTGCCGTGTAAGTAGCCTTATATAGTGTGGGGCTGGAACTTAGCTGTGAGCCATGAATGGGCAAAGTCATTATTACTTTGCCCAATCATGGCTCATACCATGATTGGGCAAAGTCTTGCACCTGACCTGTGGTCAGGTGCATTGCTTTACCCAATCAGGGCTCTCCAATGCACACAGTGCATTGCGGGGCGCTCGGAGGTCGAACGGCCTGCTGAACGCCCTGACAATTCGTGTGTTCGCCAATCATTCGAACTGCCGATGTTCGAGTCAAATTCGCGTTCGACTCGAACATCAAGCCCATGCCTAGATGTGAACACTCACATTACATTTGCTACACCTTTTACTTTTGAAGACTGGAGTGGCTAGATATTTCATCTTGTTTCCTGGCTCCAATTTCTCTACATTTGAGTAATATTAATCAGCAGACTGGGAATGGATCTATGACCAAGGTGTACTGCTTAACTGCACTAGCATTCAGAGACCTGGCTTTATTGTCTGACAGGGATTCTTAACTAAGCTGGGTTCTTTATCTTCATCTGCTTTGTCCAATCAGCAGGATGAGAATGGATCCTGGTCCAAGCTACACTGAAGGCCAGATACCTTGATCTCTAGCCAGGATTAACAGAATTAAACATCTTTAAATGACACAAGTAATTCAAATACACATACACTTACGAGTTGTTTTTTTTTGGTCTGGAGTTTAATTCCTGTATTTTTTTTTCAACTATCAAGTTATATGCTGAGGTTCTGTAAATGAGTTTTTCATTCTAGATTGCATGTAATAAACATGAATACCACATGAGAATAAATTTAAAATGCAACTGGTAACCTCGTTCTTGACCTTGAGGTTTAATATTAGCTCATCCTTTCTGCCTGCATTTTAGTAATTGCACCCAATACCATGGTCTTTGTCTGTAGCTAGCTGGCTTTTTTTATTTTTTACCTCAGGAAAGCCACCAACAAGATTGCTTTTTGGTACTAAAGCATGCAACACATTTAGAAGAGAAATTGCACCTGTCAAATCGCAGTGGGCATGAATGCCTGCACTGTTTTACTTTTCACCTAGTAAATATTGAATAATTATTTTCCAGAATCAGCCCTTCCAGAATTCTAATCTGTTTCCATTAATATCAAAAGTTTGAAAGGCTAAGGAAACAGGAAGTAACAGACTAAAAGCAGATGCTGTTCATTAGACCCTAATCACATTCTGCAAAACAGCTTTAAGGTCACCCTTTGCACTGCAAATAAAACAGCAAAGTTTTAATTTGTTTCCCCGCATGACATATTGTCCATTTCTGTTTTTCAATATATTACCATTATGTTATTTACATGCATAATAGGAAAATAAAATGGGAGTATTGACTATTACAGTCAATAGAGATTCTTTATTCAATTTTATTCAAAGGGTGCGTGAGAGGTGCTTGAACCCTAAAGTTAGGTTGAATTTTGTCATCCAACACTGTAGCGGTGATGTGGCTTTGGAAAATGTTAATACTGGGCTTGCAGCTTCTGCACACCAAAGGGTTTCCAAAACCACCTTGGGTTGTGGTTTAGATAGGTAAATCTAGAACTGAAGTGCCACAACTTGATGTTCAAGTTAAAAAAAATTGGTTTCCTCCAAACACAAACTGTATATAAAAGCCAAAGCATATTAGGGGCCAAACTCTGCCTCCTTAATCAAGGCTGAAACATAAAAAATAACACTATAAATAACTATTGTACACATTAATGTAATGATCAATATCTTGCCTCCTATAATTGTAGAGATGATTTGGATACCTCTAAGAGTAAATACAATAAACAAAATGGGAAATCATAAGAATGGTACATGGGCAAGTGGACATTCAGAGGGTGTTCCCATACAATACCACTGGAGTGGTTTGATCAACGACACCTGGAAAATATTGCAAATAATGTTGTTTGGACACACAGTGAAGCAAATGCCCCAAGATGTAATCGTGAGTGTACTACCTTGTTTGCCACAATGATAGAATCATTGTTATAGCTAGGAAACAACTTACCTAACACCTTCTCCTGTAGTCAATGTAAAGGTGCCCATACACGTGCGATTATCGCACGATAATCGCGGGAAATCCCACGATCGTACGATAATCGCAAAGTGTATGGAAGACGTGCAACCGTTTTTACTGTATGGTCGTACGTCTTTTGTCTAGGGAGCACGCTAGAAAACCAGCCGAAAATCGTACGATTTTCGGCTGGTTTGAACGGTGCTCGGGAGACAAATGCCGAACAGGCCGGTGTGCGCACGCGCACACTGCCCGTTCAGCATTGCGGTCATCGGAAGCCCGCCCCTCAGGGGGGCGGGCTTGCGATGATCGAGAGTACGATCTGCCTGTCCAAGATGGGCAGATCGTATGTTTTCTAAATTACTTTACAACCATCGCAAGACCAAGGTTTTGCGATGGTTGTAAAGTGTATGGGCACCTTTAACGAGGTTTGCCTCTTTGGGGAACAACTCAAGCGACCATGTGTCTATAATTTAGTCACCTGTGCGATACACTAAAGGCTGTTATCCTGATCTTGGGTTCACTATTTAGTGAGTCACTGATTTGGCACAAGAGAGTCCAGATTTTATAGTTTTCACTAAGGTAACATTCAGATGACAGGGCCGCGGCTTGCACCTTTAGCGCTCGTTCACACTGCACTCTCCAAACACCAGGTCTAAACGTGTGCACACAGCCCCCCAAAAAAACACTGCACTGGATATTTTAGTGTAACCTAAATCAAGTCAGCAGTGGCAGCATCTAGATTTATATTCTTACAGGTTCCTTATATAGAATTCATTTTGTGTAAAAGTCTTCTTTGTTGGTATATGTTATTCTCAAATCAAACTGGTTTGAGAAGTTTACCCGTCTCAACTAGTATAAGGACACACTATCCACTTTCTCATCTGAAGCACATAAGGCCTGTGAGATGCTCATTGATTGAAGGTACATCCACACATGGCAGATGCACACTGGGAAATAAATTCCTCTTTCTTTTTAAATTTGTTTCATAGCTGAAATGTTTAACCTTTTCTCATGCTTAACTCTTCTCCTGCAGAAAAATATTCTTCTGCTTT
Source organism: Nanorana parkeri (assembly GCF_000935625.1). Classification (NCBI taxonomy): domain Eukaryota; kingdom Metazoa; phylum Chordata; class Amphibia; order Anura; family Dicroglossidae; genus Nanorana; species Nanorana parkeri. The sequence goes on along the minus strand of NW_017308137.1, from coordinate 88,538 downwards.
TAAAATGTTTCAAAAGGATTTCTGTCAGAGGTTAGGGGAAGGTGAATTGTTTACATGTGTCCTGCCTTACACTTTCTACATGTGTTATGAGTTTGTGAGAATCTTGTGACTGGAAGACTTCCTTTTTACCTTTGACTTGTGCGTGCATGGGAAATTCTAAACGTTTGTATCCTTATATCCACAGGCGCCCTTAACAGGTCATAAGGGACTGTACTAACATTAATGTTTCAATATTTAAAGGGACTTGGACAAAACCCCTATGGCACTGAAGCAGCCATTACAGGTAAGCAAAGCTAAACCTACACACTTAGGGACTGCCCTAAAATTAACATTAGTCCGGGGAAATGGTGTTTTCATCAGATGTGTAATAATTCTGGTGTTGCTTTGAGACATTCAGAATATTTTCAGCAGTTTTATTTGGAAGGAGGGGAGAAGAGTCTAGATTTCAAAGTGTTCAGACTGCACAGGGCTAAACTGCTACTCATATTGAACTCCAAGCCACCTCCTTTATTTATAGAGTACCCTAAAAGCACTTCATAGTGATGGGCCGAACACCCCTGTGTTTGGTTCGAATTCAAACTTTAGAACATGGGAAAAGCTCGAATTCGAACTCAATGCAAGTCTATGGGAGTACAACTTTGAAAATCAATTGTCCCCATTTTGAAGGCTTATATGCAAGATAATTGCCATAAAAAAAATTATTTGTTTTAAATACCTTTTTTAAAGGAGCAGGGATTTAACATCACTTAAAGTGAAACAATAAAAAGGAGAAATTCCTTTAAATATCATGCCTGGGGGTCCCCTTAAACTGCCTGTAAAGTGGCACATCTGTACAATGTATAGAACCTGCTGCAGCAAAAAATGACATTTGTAAAAAATAATAATTCATTAAATAAAAATGTGGGGTTCCCCCTAAAAGTCATACCAGACCCTTAAGGTCTGGTAGGAATTTTATGAGGGACCGCATATAAAAAAAAACAATTTTAAGGAGGCCCCACCCCCTATGGGGACAAGGGCCTCTTCCCCACAAGCCCTGGGGCTTCGGTTGTGTGGATGTGGGCAGGGGGCTTATTCACATCTGGGTACCTCTTTAATAAAGGGGCACCCAGATGCGCCCCCCCTGTGAATGAGTATGGGGTACTTGTACCCCTACCCATTCACGAAAGGGTTAAATAAAATTGTAAATTAAAAGACCAGACTTTTGAAAAAATACTTTATTTGAAAAAAAGTTTTTGACGTCTTTTATAAAAAAAAAATTGATCCACCAACATAATTCAGGGTCAATCACAACGTCCAGGGTTGTCCACGACGGCGGCGACTCGCCAAAATAAAACAATAAAAAATAAATTGAAATAATAAGAATAAGTCCACTCATGACAAACTCACGCCGCATAATGTAGTGTCGACAGATGCCGGCAACATACAAACAATTGGACGGAGCTAGCAGTGACAGCTAGCTCCACCCAACTGTTCACAGTTGTACGGCATCTGACAGGTGAGCCATGATTGGGCAAAGTCATCATAGCTTTGCCCAATCATGGCTCTTACAGAGTACTGGGCCCAGATTGGGCAAAGTCTTGCACCTGACCTGTGGTCAGGTGCAAGGCTTTAGCCAATCAGGGCTTCACCAGACGCAGAGC
>NW_017308137.1:58077-85562 GCF_000935625.1 Nanorana parkeri | reverse complement strand
CACCAGACGCAGAGCGCTGTGGGGAGCTCGGCGGGCGAACAGCCCGCCAAATGCCCTGACCATTCGTGTGTTTGCCGAACACACGAACTGCCAATGTTGAACATCAAGCCCATGCCTAGCCCTTAATGCTAGGGTGCACTGATATGAAAATATAGGCATAGCCTAGCCCGTTACATATCTAACCAATCAATAGTGAGACATGGGAGATGGAGGGTAAGTACCATTGACTATCCTGTTGAGGTTCTGTACACCTAAAGAAAGCTAATGTGAACACTGTGCACACATTTATTGTAAATAGCATTGTTCTGTGCCCCCACTTCTTATTATAGAAAAACTCCAGTAAGCAAATGCCCTTCTGTCTATGCCTCAGTGTCAAGCTGGCCATACACTATTATTTTTTTTTTCTCATTCAGTCTGTGAGACAGATTTCTCCATCAACAATTACTATTGTAGATAGGCCCCAGTAAGAATGGTAAGATCATTGCCAGACTTATGCATAGCCACACCATTTAGTGTAAAATGTGTATACAAAATGCTGTTATCAAAATATCCCCCACTAACAATAATGAAGAACATTTAAGAACAAAGAGCCATTTGAATTATTGGCAAAGACATGGATCTGGAAGCTCTAAATAGATCTTTCCCAGGAAAGGTACATGCATGAGTATAGTGAACACAGACACCATAAACTGATGCCAAAATCAGTATTGCTTTGTGAGGGTAGGTCATCAGGTCCAAATTTTTTATTGTAGCAGGGAGAGTGAAACCATGCATGGAGAAAATCAAATGTGGAGGCCAGAATAGCGCCTTTGGCCCTTTGAGCATCTAGGTATTGCTGGGGTCAACATTTTATTTTAAGTGGCTAATTTAAACTTCATGGTTCATTATTGTCTCTGTATTGTAGAGCCACCAAATATTATCTTCAATACTTTGTTTATTTGAAGCTGGATTCTTCCAAGTAACCACTTATAAATATGTCACTGCTGTAGAGATCGGGGTTATTAGTTTCTTTTTATATTCCCTGTGAGAAGGAATTTTCCTTTCAAAGATTGCCACTAAGGGGTCAAGAGGGACATGAGATTGCAGAACTGAGGAAACTAATGACTAACACATGCTCCAGAAGTTGTGCACAGCTCAGCAGGTCCACAACAATGGAAGATGCGTGCAATCTTGGATGCAAAGATCATCAGGAAGTTTAAACTATTTTTTTATCTGACTAAGAAAATATCATAAATAAAATGTTTTAGTTTTAAATAATATAGTGTTAAAACTCGACATTATTTAAAATGGGGGTACATATGTAAAATTATCAGTACGTTGCCTTTGGGCAAGCAGCATTTTTGGGGGGAAATATTAGGTTAGAGTCCATTGATTATTTTCAAAATTTCAATTAGATCTTTAAAATAAAACATCTAATTTTCTCACAGTTTCAAGCAAGTGTGAGATGCAGAAACTGCAGTGACAAAACTCAGATTGCATTTAACTCTACTGTATTATCCCAACATACAAAATAAGCCCTAAGGTGCCTACAACTATTACAGTTAGATTGTTAAATCTATATGATCGTGCAATATTTTGTTGGAGTTATAATAATAATGCAGTAAACTCTCTGTTATGCAAAATTCATCTAACCAGAAAAAAAAATCCCTTGTGTACTCACTGTTCTGCTGATCTGCGGCATGTATTGTCCTGGAAACTATCATGTGCCTATTTGTCTTCATTTGTTTTAATTGTGTCTATTTGTCTTAATTTGTTTTTTTATTACTGCATTTCAATATTATTATGAAGTCAATACAGAGTTCATGTTATGGTATGGAGTATGGCATTAGTTAGACCTATTTTTAATAGTGACTCTCAAGCAACCAGAAACTACATTTATCCAAAATCTACCAATCCCCGTGGATGCCAGATAACAGGGAGTTTATTGTACATGTACAGTGCATTATAAGAATAGAAGGATCCTTTTTTAATATAATTTTTAAACTAACTTATTTAAATTGGTAAAATAATTGGTGCTGTGACTCACTCTTCTACTTGGTTGGTACATGATTTGTATAGTCAGGGATGCACTCCTTCAAACTGTGACATGGCCAGCTTGCACATGACTACACACTTCTTGCCTCCTTGTGTCCTGCACTGGCAGTGGCCAACCCTGAGGATGTCCTGAGGAGGTTAGCTGTAGATAAACACACACAGTAGCTTGTAGGCAGCAGTGGTGGGTAGGGGGGGTAGGCTCTATTTATAAATGTATTCACACAATATTCATACAAACATTTTCTAATTGGATTCAATTGGAAAAATATGTGAATCTTGGGTGAAAGTAGTAATAAACTCCCAAACGCTTTGTCAATAATGAACCCAGATCAAACAAATATACATTGCCCAGCAAAGTATTTCTTTACATTTTTTTTGCCCAAGCACTTACAGTCACTATGTTTCCAAACAGTTGGCCCCAACTGTCTCAGCTCAGCTTTTCTGAACTTCCTGTCCAGTACAAGATCACAAGGGACATCAAGGAGCAGCATTCATTGTAAGTGATTTAATTAGCATCTGTAATAGCTTAAAAACTTTTAGACTTTATTTTCACTTTAAAACATTTAAAAATAGACCCCTAAGTGACGGGCAGGAAGTTCCAGTGAGGTCTCATACTGGCAGGATCACTGGTTACAAAAAAAGAAAAGAGATCTGGGAATGAAAAATGATTTCCTTACAAGAACTAACATTACTGTAAAAGGGTCCAAATCACCAAATGTGAGAAGCTCCATGGCAACGCTATTTGTATGAAAGATATGTGTATGAAAGGTAACCTGCAGACATAGTGTATACAAAGCCAAAAAATATTTTAGTTTGGATAGAATGGGGAAGATTAGAACCTCTTTTGGGATTTTACCCCTATTCAGGGCTTTATAAGAAATATTCTTCTGTCCTGCTCACAATGTTTTACCAGTCAAGGAACGAGCAAAGGGTTCTAACCCTTCCCTACTAAATCCAAAAGTAAGACAAACGTTGTGGTTAGACATACACTGGCATATACACTGTTAGAGTTTTAATGCAACTAATTTAAGTACTTGAATCTGATGTGGATTCAGCCTCTTGCTATCCCCTAAACAGCAAGGGAGGAGCAGATTTGGGAAGCCAATCATATGTGTTGACAAACAACATGCTGCTAGTAGGAGGGAGCAAAGGGTTGACCTTTTGAGTCTGCTGCTGCTCTTTCACATTCTAGTCAGAAGGCCGCGGTTGGAGAATAAGTATTGCCACCCACCAGTCTATGCTGTGTGATTGGGTTGTGTAAATTGAAATACAAATCCTTTGGCAGGTAAAATAGTGCCCTTATAAATATTTCATATGTGTATTTAGCTGTTTGCCTGGAGTTCAGCTTTAAGCATCTCCCACCAGGATACTGAAAGCTGTCTCCCCACTATGAGTTTAGGATTAAGGGGCATATTTATAATAGTAGGGCCAATTTACCAGCATTTACCAAACATTCTCCCTTGAAGCACATGGCAACTACTGCAATTCTTAAAGTTAGCTGCAGAAGGTAGCGGTTTCAGCTAAGAGTGTCAACTCATTCAAGAACCTTTTAGATGCTTTCTTTGGAGAGCTCAATATATATATATACAGCTCAATATACAGGGTACAGGTACTCTTAATAACTCATACACGCACTCACTCACATGCGTTGAACTCGATGGACCTGTGTCTTTATTCAACCTCAACTATATAAGTTGAATTCATGGCTAGTGTGTTCTTTAAAAACAGTGCGGTGTGTGTTTAGCAGAGAAGTGGAAAATGGGATCGATTAAGTAAAGTGGAGCTCTGTAAGAAATCGTTCATAAAGTTCACAATTTACTTCATGACCATAGTAACCGATCATTGCTGTTGACTTTAACATTGGCTGTGCTAAATATAAGACAAATGTTCCTGTGTGGGGGTTCCAGAGACAATTTACATCTTATAAAACATCCTATTTTCACAATTGGTGAAGACAGGGACAAATGCAGACAGAAAAAATGTTTTATAAGTGGAGTGAATGATAAAATGCGGCTGTTCTAATATCAGGACCTAAAATGCTTATTATAATCCAAACATTGATTTATGGCAGAATTTTTGACCTTTTCCCCAACTTTAAAATATGTTTCTTGTAGCAATAAAACATAACACTTAAGGAAGTGGATAGCTAAGTAATTCCAGTTCACATTTGTAGACGTTTGACGTCATGAGAGTAATATTTCGTATAATACTTGGCTACTAATTATGTGGTGCAGTCATGATTTGTAAATAAAGTTAAAGGATTCCTGATGCACATGATAGATCAAGAAAATAACAAAAAAGGAAGAATGAGTTTAATAACCATTTGTTTATTTTCCAGTGAATTGTTTAAAAAATGTTCATCTATTTAAATAAACAATAATAAGAGCCGTCTGGACAGTGCTGGGAAAAGAGGATAGTGACTATGAAAGAGCTATAATACATAGTAGATGATACGGTAATGGACACAAATTCCTCTAGGTGGCAGTAAGGATTTATAGTAGGGAATACCCAGATTCTAACACAAGTAATGACAGTGACAATACATGCCTGTGACTGATAAAACTAAACCTGAAAACGAATGTCCCTTCATTCTAAAGTATGTAGTAAATTGATTCCCAGCAAAAGGTCTCTCAGCTAAATAGATAGCATGTTTTGCCTTCCCAATCTGCAGAACACCATAGAGAGAGAGAACTATTTAAATTACATATATTCCCTATAAAAGAGGGAGCATTTGGTCTATGGAGCTACTTGGGTCAAATGATAAACAGTAATTTTTATAGAGGTGGATTAGCAAGTTGTCAGATGACCACTTGGAGCCTACAACCTTCCATTCTGGAGCATAGCGACCCAATGGAGATGATATGGCTGTGTTCAGTCAATGCACAGTCGATGTTGACTGAGGTTACTCCCAATAACATTCTGTGTTTGAGAAAAATTGATGATGAGGGTAATTCTCTGCATTTGGGCAATTGAAGTATATCTAAATCCAAATGTTTTTAAAATTTAGAACAGAATTGGAAATGGATAAAATTGCTTTCAGTTTTATTTCCCATCTGCGCCCCATTGTAAAGATTTCCCTTTACTTCCTGTCCTCTAGACACCACAGGAAGTAAGAGGAAAACTCTCCAAAATGAGCGAAATCCCCTTTTAGCCCCCATTCACATATGTGTACACAGACACATATTATTCTTGTAGATCATTGTATTGCTGTTCATTCTTCATGGAATCCCAATGCTCCTTGACATTACACATACCTGAATGGCATTGACCTAATATGACAATGTAGCCATATTAGGTCAATCATGCTCCTAGATTCCTGCCCCTTTGTTTACTTGTAGCTGTGGGATGGGAAATGCTGCTGCTGATTAGCTCAGCACTGATAGATTTCTTCAGGGTTTAAATGAGCTCGGATTAGGGTCGAACTCAAGCTCATTCCTATTCAACTATCCTCACCTGTTCTAGTGCCAAAAATTACCCCTCATTACTTTAAGCATTTTTTCACAGAAAGGAAAATACAGTAAAAAAACAAAAACAAAGAAAAATACAAAGAACACTCAAACTAAACTACCCTAACCAATAAAAACGCACCAATTACACTCCGAAAAATAATAAAAAAAATGATTGCAAATTTAGTAGCTGAATGAGCGAAACTGAGAGTTTCTTCTTTGTCAAAATCATTCCACTCATTTTAAATAGGCAGAAATGGGGAGATTGGCTTGGCATGGGGTGAATATTCATGTTGGGTAACATTCTGACCATATACGGGCAGCTTCATGGCGGTTGCAGGACAAATGCTCTTTTTGCATCTATAATAAAAAGAAAACCCTGGTTATATTGTTTATATTTTAAATTCCTTTAACGCAAAGAAAATAACATAGGCCAGCTATATTATTCCTTGTACATTACACAGAAAGCTACAATCCAAGTCTTTTCACATTTAAGGTGTAGCCACATTCAATCCTTGGATATCTCAGCTCTTAGTGATTAAAAGCTCAAAGCAAAATGTGCCATTGTTGCAGATCAAATTCCAGGCATGCACATTCCCACAATAACTTTGTGTGTTACCTGAGCTTTCTAATTAATTGTTTTTTAATCCTTTCCTTAAGAAACAGTCAGCCTCAAGCCAAGATTTGAGAGAATTCCTCGCTAAGTACAGGTGCATTAATGTAAACGGAAAATCAATGTTTTCAAACATGTCCTCAAGTCAAACTCGAAAGAGGTTGAAAATCAAACCCATTGTTGCCTAAAGAGGACATCCACTGACACACAGTGGCAGATCTACATTGGTCACAGGGGAAGCTAGCACACCTGGACCCTGAGGCTGGACTAGGCATTATTTGCAGCACTACAGAACCTCTGGATCCCTCTCTTGATTAATAGGCGCTTATTGACACTTGGAAATTATGGATATTTTCTTATATCAGGGGAGGGTCACAAAAAAACAAAGTACACAAAGCAGATTCCACTTTATAGGTCTGATGGATTCAACTTCCGCCCAGGTTATAGCTAGGTGAATGCTGCTCACATTACATTATGGGCACTTGATGGAGCCGAGGAGCTTACGAGTTCCCTTTGCTCCTTGGCTCCATCTAATGGTAGTAATTCCGTGGGCACAGCATTCACACAGCTGTACACTGAGCTGAAGTTTTATGCATAAGCCCCAATGTGTTAAAGCTAATACAATACTTTGTAAAGGATCCTGATCTTAAGAAAAATGAGGGTTGTCATTGCTGCTCCCTGTTATAATTATTAATCTACCAGAAGAAACAGGATCATGAGACCGAGCCGACTAACATTTTCTGAAATGGAAGCCAACATATGCCTTATGACATTTGTACATTTTCATTAGCATCTAGATGTGTAATAAATATAGCACATTTTATATGGCCATTGTAAAGGTTAGGGTAGGGCTCTTGGCTCTGGTGACAAGCTTAAATATTTTTGAAAAAAAGCAAACCACTCCTTCACATATGTAGTGTATTTTGGCTTGTGTTTAAAGGAAGACTGGCATGTGTTTCCAGTTACTTTATACACCAAGAAAAGTGCTTGCTGTGCACACAAAATGAGATTGTCATCTATGCACTTATTATATTTTTACCTGTATTTTTGAATCTATTTATATAACAGCGGCTTTTGTTTACTGGTCGCCCTTTTGTATGCAACATAGTATTAGTGTTAGTATAAAACGGTGACACGCTCTCTTAAGCTATTAAAAATTGCATATAAAACTGCTCAAAACAGAAAGATGCATATACAGAAATTAGGGATGCACTGATACCGATACTAGTATCGTTATTGGTGCCGATGCCGAGTATTTGGGTGAATTCTCGTACTCACCCAAATGCTCTGATACTTATCCCGATACCGGAACTTGTACCAGAGTTTTCATCTGACCGGCAGTGCCGCGAGGGAACATAGAGCCGGCTTCTGGGCCAATCAGGAAGCCGGGCCACAGGTAATGACCCGCCTCCCGGCTTCCTGAGTAGCCTGGAAGCCAGCTCCATGGCGATTGGCTGGGATGCAATCCAATCAGCATTGAGCTGGCCAAACAGCATGGCGCAGGCTTCCAAGCAAATCCGGAATCCGGGCAGTGGGTAATGGCCCGCCTCCCAGCTTCCTGATTGGTCAAAAATCCGGCTCCATGCTGATTGGCTGGGATGCTGGCTTCTCGGCCAAACAGCTTGGAGCCGGCTTCCCAGGCAATCAAGAAGCCGGGGCAGCAGGTAATGACACGCTGCCCAGCTTCCTGGTTGCCCGGAAAGCCAGTTCCATGCTACCTGAAGTACCAGTAACTGTGCTCAGTGTCGGCGAGTATCGAAATATAAATATTGGTTCTCGATACCAAACAAACAGTATCGGTGCATCCCTAACAGAAATAGATCAAATACAATGGCCCAGTATAGGTTATGGCCCAGTAAGAACTTCTAACAAGGTTGATAGTGAATTAGCAGCCGGTGGGAAGGATCATATTGAGCAGTGGGGGACAAGCTGTCAGAGTCACTTAGCAGTTTTGAATAGCACCCTCCATATAGATATGTGCTCACTTCATTTATTAGGTTGCCCATGCTTTAATTGTTGCAACAATTGGCAAAAGGGTCGCTTCAAACACCATCAATCTATTATTTAACCAGTTTGCTACCGGAGCAATTTTTGCATGCAATATTTGCACCACTGTCTAGCAAATTATATCTTTTTTTTTTATATAAGTACAAAATACACTAGAAAGTAATTTAGTGCACACAAACACAAGATGAGCTCCCTTTTTTGTACAAAATAATAAATGAGGTTGTGTGGAGTATATAGATAAAACGTGCAACGGCAAAAATGATTGTACCTAAAACTATAAATAGGTGATACTTTATGCCTTTATAGCTCATTAGTTTAAAGTAGGGCTGTGCAAATTAACGATTAATTTCTCGATTAATCGTTAATCTTTTTGATCGATCGATTTTTTTGAAACACTCTGCACGAGCGCCAGCCAAGGCATTGGCCTATACACATACAGCACAGCAATGAAGTAATAAAATTAACTAGGATCCCACTAATCCAGCACGTTATTTTTCTGAGTTGCCCCACTCAAGCGGCGGCCATATTGAGTGGGGCACGTGAGATTAATAACGTGCTGGATTAGTGTGATCCTAGTTCATGTTATTACTTCATTGCTGTGCTGTATGTGTATAGGCCAATGTAGTTGGATCTGTATGTGAGTTATAATTAATCAAAATTAATCGATTAAAAAGAATTTCGATTAATCGAACACGAAAATTTTAATCAGTAACAGCCCTAGTTTAAAGTTAACCATAAATGAGGGACATAGCATTATTTCTCTCACTCCAGCATATGTAGTGATCCCCAATGTTGTGTACAATTGTGTGATAGGGGTGCGTTTAATTGTTTTATTTTTATTTTATTACATTTAAATTTTATAATGGTGCCCATAAACCTTACAATTTATCTGCAGATTTTCTGTGGTCAGATGGAAAAAGTGCAACAGATTGACCCAGGTGGAGATTACTCCATCCACACAGTTAAGTGTAGATGGAGGAATCTGTTGCACCTTTTCCATGTGACCACAAAAAATCTGCAGATAAATTGTAAGGTGTATGGCCAGCTTAACACTTTGTCTCATAACTTTATTGCTATCACAAGGGGCTAACGATGGGTTACATCAATTGGATCTCAGGGGTCTAATGTCTCTCTTACCCTCTGCTCCCACTGATCAAACACCTACTGAGCTGGATCAGCACAGTGGCGTAGTGGTTAGTGCTTCTGCTTTCGGTTAACTCCCACATGCCAAAGACATGCTGGAAGGTTAATTGGCTCCTGTCTAAATTGGCCCTTGTATGTATGAATGTGCAATACGGACCTTAGCTTGTAAGCTCCTTGAAGACAGGGACTAATGTGTAAAGCGCTGCGTAAATTGTCGGTGCTATATAAATACCAAATACAAAAACTTGGCTTGACAACTTTGTACAGCTCAGTGCTGCTGATCTCCAGCAGCCACTTCCTGTCTACATGCTTGAACTCCAGCAATGGCTGCATGGCATTTCTCATTGTGGGTTTCCTGATGGTGACAACAGGGGGACCATGCTTGTGTAATATGTATTGAAATGGCCACTTGTCTTGATTGGAGGTCTGCAAAACAATGCAGGAGCATAATTAGGTGACAGATACAGATCATTGTCACAGTATAACAGTAAGTGTCTTACTAAAGGACCTTCATGGCAGGCTCACCAGGTATTATTTTAAAGAAAGTGCAGATTAAAAAAATATTGAAAATATTTTTAAAGTTACATTAACAAGTTTAAGCTTATATGCAATTTTAGCAATTGGCTTTACATATATTTTAATCTTTCCAAAATGCTACCCACAGTGATTTAACAACTACAGACAAGTCATACTAAGCAAAAAAGTACCACACCTTTTACATTAAAAACCTTTTTTGGCTCTTTCTAGTGACTTAGCAAAGGGGTGAGGGTGTATAAATGTTTTTGATGGAAAAGAAAGTGTTTGTAGGACATGTATGAGGCTAGGGTCACACAGCTGCAGTTACGCTGTAACAATGTCCTGCCCAAAATCTCTCCAGAAGACATCACATAAAAAGGATAACAAAGAGCAGGCTTTGGAGAGTGCACCACAGTTATGTCAATGCTTCATTAACATTGCTCCTTTCTGGCAGAAAGAGATACACGTCCTCATTTTCTTACTTATTTATTGGTGTTTGGAATATTTAAAGGGCTATGCCAGCCAACCATACAATTAAAGCAAATTTAAGATGCTCTTTTATTCACTAAATGGCAAAGTAGGGCACACATGCTGGTAAATCCTCCATACCTGCTGTGCTAGAAGACTAAATGGCATAAGGAGGAAACTAACATAGATCTGCAGTGTCCAAGTCATTGCCCCACTTCCTTTTTGCACGACTAGTACAGAATGTCCGAGCGCTCTGGAAGTAACCATGGTAGACTCCCATTATCCAAAGAATGTCCATGTACCACACTCTTCTGGGCAAGTTGGGAGTCATGAGGATCACTGGGATGGGAGGAAAGGCTTGAATCAGGGAGAATCAGAGAGAGTTACCAAAGTTTCAACTGTGAAGGCTCTCAGATCCCTTAACCCACCATATCGGTTGACCGTGAAGATTGCCAATCCATTGCTGGGGAAGAGGGTTAAACGTTAAATCCCCCTCAGATCAGGTACATTGATGGACTTGCTTCCTTCACTTTCACCTCCTGAGCCCAACAAGCTGGCAGCCATTGTTAGTATCACCCACTGCAGTAGAAGGAAGGACTTCTCTAACTCCAGCTCGATTGGAGATCCACCACACCAGCAAGACAGATTGGCTGACAGATGTGTAGGACATCCCAGAGAGTGAGTCTGCTTGCCCCATGCAGCTAGAATTCTCAGCTGAAGCGGTCTGGAGTGAAAGTGAGTGAATGGTACAGCCTTGAAAGAGTCCACCATCAGACTCCAGACCCTAATGCAGAACCAATGCCGATTGGATGGCATATAGTGAGGGCGGGAAGTGGTAAGAAAAAAATTCAGCTTGTAATCTGGAAAACTAGAGTGTATCCACAAATCCTGGACATCTCAAACCTAGCAGCTGCAAAGGCCAACAGACCTCCCTCACCAAAAGTGAGGGTGTTCAGTCACTACAAAGAGGACTTGATTTCCGGTTTAGGGGTGCAGGACTTGTGCCTGAATTGGGAGCCAGGTTTTTTCTTGTAGGTGAAAGCCTGAGAGAGGCAAAGGAGCTCTTCCTAGTTGTTGCCAAGGTAAGCTTACTTGGAAGAACCTAAGGTACAACTGCTGGTCGTCTCAGAAAACCAGATTACTGCCTGCTAGGGAATTTTCAGCAGAAATTTGGCATGGTACACTATCACTGTGTCTGACTGACAAATAGCAGGGTTTTTTAGGTGCTAAATGACACAGCCAGAAGAAAATATAACAACTTTATTCAAGTACCATAAAATCACCTACACATAAAACCTATGGCAAAGCGGTATGTGAAGGGTTGGATACCTCTGATTGGTTTGGGGAGATAAGGGGTATGCATTCCCATGGAGCCTCGATGCATAGTGATGTCTGTATACATTGGATGGCTTATTGGCATGGAGTGGCCAGGCCCTCCAGCTGTCAGAGGTTGGAGGCCTTTGACTGGTCCAGGGAGGCAGACTCTTCAGCTTAGCCCCCGATACACAGTGTAGGGCGCAGATATAACACCTGCCCAAGCCGCCAGTTCAGGCGCCGCTTGTTGCGGGTCTGGGTGGTGGCAGCCATTGGGAGCCAGGAGTCTGAAGAGAGATGAGATAAATTATATCCAGAACCAACGGGCAGTACTAGCATTCATTGCAGGTAGAGATTTTGGACATTTGGCTGTTGTAATTAGTGTACTAGTAAATATGCTTGTTCTTTGTAGGTTAAGGATTATCTGGTTCCCTGGTTATCATTTTGACGTCTCCATCCAAACTCCCTTCTTAAAAGGTTGTAAGTAGGTTTTAGTTGGCTTGTATTAGAGCAGTAAAGAACGAGGAGAGCAAGATTTCACACCCCAAATAGATTGACTAGAAAGAAATGCGAGGAGTAGATTCCACCCTAAGGTATGCAATTACCGAAAGGGGAGGGGCTTTTAAGAAATACTATAAACTCTCCAATTGTATAAAAAATATGAATTCATTTATTACGTAATTGGAAATGAACAAAGTTGAAGCATAATTGGTCTATTTCGCATGCAGTAGATGTCACATCAAGTCAACAATTATTATTAAAATAAGGCATAAAAGAGAACTCATTCAGATAAAACCCGACATGTTTCGCCCTAATGGGCTCTTCAGGGGAATTTATATATCCTAAATAAGAGAGAACCCATGTGAGGCAAATTGGAGACTGCATTCATATATAGAACAAGCATATACAGACGCACATTATTGTATCATGGATATTAGCAAGCTTACATGGAGGAGTCCAAAAGGACCGTCAGTCGACACCACTACATGAGGTGGAGGGGGCCAAGTGTTTTCAGGTGTGTTTTCCCTCTATTCGAATAAAATTAGTCACGCATGGGAATCGTGTCAGGAGAGCAAGGCAGCAACAACAATCGAGGGCAACAGAAAAAGAGATTTGTATTGAACAGGCACAAATAGGGATTCATAAAATAATGATTCAATGAGAATAATAAGTGAATAAATTGTGTGTAGTGATATAAATGGCATATTAATTTTATTTATATAATATTCATGATGATGGGTGGTGATAGTAAATGCTAGTGAAGCATAATAATTAATATATGCGAATTCGTGTATGTATGTCTAAATAATAAACAAGTGAAATTATTCAAAGGGTTGTGAATTAATACTTCAATTATCAAAATACTCATAAACGTGTGTACATAACAGTATAATAACTATGCATATTGCTCAATGAGCATTGCTTTTGACCATGCACACTAAGCAACATGCACACCCACAAAATTACATGGGTGAAAATCAAGATACCACTCAAAAAATGCAAGTACAAACAGTGCCCAGTTGCCAAAAATAAATGAGTGCCTGTTTCCAATACCATAAACAATTGAGACTTCAACTGCGGATCAAAATGTATTACCTAGTATAGTCAGCTTCTAGTGTGTTCCTCACGAGTGCCGCATAAGAAATGACCACATTTGTGGCCATTTATATGCTATCCATGAGTGCTGCACGCCGTAGGTCCGCCCCCAAAGGGGCAGAGCCACGGCGCGCAGCACGGTGCGTTGGTGGGAGAGCCCCGAGACGCGCGCACATGATGATGCAAGCGCGCATGTCCCGTGCCTCCGGGACCAAAAGGGTCTAAGAGGCCCGGCAAGCAGGCCATCCAATACGCACCCACGACTCCCATGCGCAACAACATAAACGAACAAGAGGAAAGGGAATTAACAAGGGAAGACAATACAGTACAATATATAGTATACTGCTCTAATACACGCCAACTAAAAGCTACTTACAATCTATCCCAAGGGGGATAACACCCCCATTTCTTGCTTGTTGGCGTGTACTTATCCGCCCCTTACAGGGTATCTGGTTTTCAATTTACTTTCTAAATTTGAATGATCTCTTTATAAACTTAATTTTTGGATATATATATATACATGTCTCTTAAACGTTGTATAGGTTTGAAGTTATTGTAAATCATGCAAACCATGTATGTGCATTTTTTATGCTTTTTTACATTCCATAAATTGGGTAGAGTTGGACGCATGTTTATATTATATATTGTACTGTATTGTCTTCTCAACATGAAATCATGAATGTATATCCCATGCTATTTTCTATTATTCTTATTTATACCATCTATCTTTTGCTCCCTAAAGGTATACACTTTGAAGTAGCAGTATGTATTGTTATTTTAAAACAATCCCACATCTGGTCTGTGTTTAGGTTGCGAAATAATTTTCCCCATTTTATTTCCCCCACTAGGTTGCGCAGTTTATCAAAGTTGGCCCTTCTGACGTTTAGGGTTCTGGTCCTTCCAGTACATTTCCCTTTTCTGTGTTCAATAATAAAAGTAAATCGCATTGTGGTCACTATTACCCAATGCCTCCCCAATTACAATATCCTCAATTAGCTCTGTATTATTAGTGATAATTAGATCTAGGATGGCATTTTTTCTGGTTGGAGTCTCTACCATCGGGTCCATGAAATTGTCGCGCAACATGTTTAGAAATCTCCCCGCCTTCGCCGAACCCGAAGTTCCATTGGCCCAATTGATGTCTGGGTAATTGAAGTCCCCCATCACGACATACCTTAAGGTGGAATCTACTCCTCACATTTCTTTCTAGCCCTTCTTAAAAGGGGGTAGGCACCATTGCATATTGATATATGGGTTATTGTGAGGCTTGGGGGGGGGGGTTGTTATTATATAGGATTTATATAACACCAACAGTTTGCACAGCGCTTTACAATATAAGCTAGACATTACAATAAGATGGTAAGGAAGGCCCTGCCTCTATAATATGCTTTGGGTAGATGCCCAGAAACGTTTTGTGGGTACTTCATGAATGGTTCCCCTACGGTGACCTCCAGATCGGTCATTGGTCCCTGTTCGGAGATTCCCAGACGCACGTATCTTGATGTCAGGGTCGGAATTATAAACTTTGATACAGTTTCTTATGTGGTATGTCTAAAATTAATCAAACATGTCAACGGGATACCCATGTTGCATGTATTTATTGTCACTCACCCCTATATATCCTTATGGTTGCTACAGATCACCTCAACTTCCTAATGATGAGGAAATGAAACGCGAAACAAGTCAAAACAAGCACCACTCCAATGAATAGTACCTCATCAACATTATATTTGTTGGATGTGTGATAGGACTGTATATATGTTCTATATTTTGATCTTTTCATGGAGTGTCAATGGAGAGGTGGTCATTAGTAGAGTGTGTTAACCACCATATAATATATAACGGCATTCTACTTTTATGGTTTTATGTGTAGGTGATTTTATGGTACTTGTGAATAAAGTTGTTAAATATTAAATATTTTCTTCTGGCTGTGTCATTTGACACCTAAAAAAAACCCTGCATGAATTTATCAGAGTTGGTGCTGATATATTCGGAAGCACTATATGCAAACCTTTTGTCTTAATGATTAATTGAACTCTAGGGCAGGTAAGCAGGCCGGCTATAACCCCTGTCTGCATTTCATGGGTTAATACTCAGTTCTGGGCAAAGCGTACCATTAAGACCAAATACCAAAACATCAATTTAATTTTTAATTAATAAAAAACACAAAACATTTATCCTCATTTATTTATTCGGTCTGTTGGAGCATAATTGACTGGGTATTTAATGCCAGGTACTTTGACAGTAAAACATTAAAACTTGTACAACATGCACATTAGAATACAGAACAGACAAAATGTAACAATTACATTTCCAGATAGATGAATTGCAAAATTCCTCCCAAATATTTTTTTGTTTTGCATAGGCTGCAACAATATACAACAGTTTAAGGTACCCAACTTAATTTTCCAACTGAACTATCAAGACTGCAAATGTACGTCAATGCTTAAAGAATTTTAGCCAACAATCAAGGAAACCAAGTACAAAAAAAAAGCACGGGCATATGACATCATTGTGATAAAGGGTAGTAGGGAAGTGTAGGTTGTCTGTGTAGCAGATATATAAAAATATAACCTCCTCCCTTGATCCGTGCATTACAATCTAGCACTCTGTTAGGATAGTGCTAGTGCGAAAAATGGACACTCTAAAGATGTGCAAGTGAATATAAATCTGTTCTGTTGATTGGTAAAAACTACACACAGACTTCATAGTCATTTCATTGTGATAGGAGGGAAATGTCTTCATGGTGGGGAGCTACTTGGGCTACCTCTTTATCTATGCAAAAGGTTCTGGCGTACGACCTGCTCATTTATCATCTCCCCAAGGCTGCAAAGACACAAAAAAGTATTGACCACTATATGCTTAGCATTATAAAATGCTGTATTTTTTCTACACTATGATTACTGTATTCACAACTGGTTGGAACTTCCATTTCCACTTGTAGCCAATGCTAAAACTAGCATTTCATAAACCATGTCGTATAAAAGCCGTATGCTTATATGTTGGGTATGTTATACATTCTGAACTTGTATCAATATGCAGCCATAGAACTAATGCTCGAGGAGAAATATTTCATCAGATAAGCATTTGTAAAAATGACTTAACTCTGTAGCCAGTCTATTATCACATATAATATTTAACAAAAAAATGCAGGGAAAAAAATGATTAAGCTTCCAAATTCTGTACAATCCCAGTACAGTTACACACATAATTTAGTAAGTACCACTGTTAAACCAACACGCCTCTTGCTTGCTCACACATGTAAAGTGTCCAATATACCTAAACAATTACAAAAGCCCTGCAAAGGCCGACAGTCTATTACTAAATTACTTTATAGTTACTTAGTAACTTGTCATGTTTTGGTTTGTGCAAATATATTCTGAAAAAGTAGATTTAGCTGTGCACAGAAGCACACCATTTTTTATTTATTTTTGCTTTTTTTAGTGCATGTATAACATTTAAAAAAAAAAAAAGGAAAGTTGGGGTACAGGATTTGTGTCTCAAAACAATTCACATTTGCGGCTGTAGTTTTTTGAAAGGGTACAGATATGGAGGAAAAAAAACAAAAAAACTCTAGAAAATGAATGTGGCCAAAAGATTCCATGTGCAATTTTTGGTAAGAAATGGCTAAAATAATTAAAAAAAAGCAAACATGGATTTAGAATGTATAATTAGCTAGCCACACATACTTATGCCCCACAAAACTATGTACATGGTTATTATTTATATAATTGCTTGTCTTTATATTTTAAAAAAGTTTTTTTCCCCATTACGACAGCCAATACAAAAAAAAAGCAAGTCTTCTACATTAAAAAGGCACATTTATTAATAAAAAAATAATTACATTAATAAAAGAGACCAGTTCTTATAAAATACCATTAACATACTGGCTGTTAAAATAGCCTGTAGTGTCCACCATCTCTTGACAGCTAAGAAGTTAAAGCAATGAAGGCATACACACGAATAATGAATACATGGGTACTTTGAACTACTGAGTATGAACATACATACCCAAATTGCTTGCTTGGCTGAAATATATACATATGGCATTACATATGGTATTCAAAATGTATTTTGATAATAAAATGCATTTTGTAACAAAATTTTACAGAAATATAACCGGAAGATTGCATTTAGTGAAATGTGTGTATTTTTATTCTAACACATGTATACATACCTCCAAAAATTTCAGTTTGGGAAAATCTTTGTCTCACGTCTAAATCACACGAGCCCCACCCAGATCTGCCAACTATGTTTGAGTGCAACCCAACCTATCCTCTGTAATCCCTGTCCAATTTGAACCGGGACCTAGCTCTGAAAATAGGGCGGTTTGGAAGGTGTGAGTATGCAAAGAAAGCAACATGTCATGTTGCTTCTTTGATAAAGTTTGTTGGCAATTAAATGCATATTCAATGATTATATTTACACAAATATATATATATTCACACCTAGTTTATCATAGATTAATATACAACTACTTGCTCTTTCCTTCATAGTTTAAATAAATATTGCTGTGTGCAGACAGATATTCGAGGTTGGCCTACCTCCCCTTTCACTTCCATGGTTGCTGACATTCTATCACACTCAAATTCCATAAGCTGCAAATTACTTCTTGACATTTTAACCAAGAGCAGTAAAATTATAAACAAATCACTACTTTCAATAACTGTTTAGTCCCCCCCTCCCCCCACACACATAATTATCTACTAAAATGTAAAAACCTAACGGTAGTACCATAGTGTAAAAATATTTACCATCCGTTTATATGAGTAAAAATGTGCATTATCTTATAAACCTTAATACAAAACCTTTTGTGGAATTTAGAATGGTGTACCATAAATTACAGCTTTAAAATGATAGCAAAGCTTTGCATAAACGTTTAAAACAATGGAATACTGTTATGAGAAAACCTGAAAATCTAATGATATGGAATTTAATTATGAATATCTTATTTTAAGCAAACAATGAATTAAAACCTCAGAAATGCTAACAGCTAACCATAGGCTGTTCAATTTTTTTTTTCTTTAATATTGTGTCATGACAAAAACCACCTCTCTAAAGTGTGTTGTGTATAAACTATTTCTGGCAGGAGGAAATTTTCCTTTTTTCATTTGTTTTTGGAATACTCCATAAACCCCTTAACTGCTTTTATACTAACAGTTGAACAAAGACAGTTCTAATAGCTCATTTACCAGTAGCTGATTCTAGTTCCACCTCCTTTAATCTTGCTATCAGACAGATTTTTAAAAGGTGGACTCAAAACCAGCAGGTAAACACAAACTCTATGAAAGGCACCTAAACTTTTTTTTGTCATCACCAAAAAACTTTTTTGCGTGCAATTAAAATAATTTTGGGTGCTTAACAGCAGGGTAAGTTATAAAAACCTGAACAGCTGGAAAGGGTTCAATGCTCTGCATTTAAAGCAATCAAGCAAGGCCTGTAGGGATAGCTGTTGTAGCTATATTAAAAAGACGAGACCCACTCCTACCTAAAATAATAGCCCTCAAAGTGAACTAAAGGAAATTCCTCAGCACTGAGGTAGTTACTAAGTATTCACACATTTTTCTATTTCTCAGTTATTTACAATTTCTTTAGTTTTCCTGGCTTTTTAAAAAATGTTTTTAACTTGACAAAATTCTAAAATTTTTAGTATGAAAATGTCATAATAAATAACAGGTTATGACCTAATCAAAGTATCCCATAACAAGTGTGCTAGCAAACCACACCTGCTGGGGCTTAATTCTTGGCAGAATTTGTTAAAAATATTCATGTATTAAGTACATTTTTGCTTTTCAAACAAATGCACAAAATCAGATTCTATGTAGGTTTAGCTAACTTTTTACATCAAAACAAAATCCACACTGTGGGTCACATTTATACTGACTGCATAAATATTTCTTGGAAATGCATGAACTTTTGAAGATATTACACAGATAGGGTATTTTGAAAATACTACAATGAAATAAGTGTACATTTATTATTGTTAAATGAACCATTGCATTTGTCAGAATAAGGTCACTGTTCTAATATTTTGCTTAAACAGTCAAATAAGATATGATCAAGCAAAATCAAGCATATTAATAGATTTTTTTTTGTTTTGCTTTTCTTCTTCAAAACTTTTCGTATTTTTGTAAGATGCAGCTTGTGTTGATGTTCTAACCTCTTGGACCTACTTTCTAGGAATAAACCACTGAGCTAGCTTTCATGAGCCAGAGATGCTATGAATAGCCCATATGCATTAAGCAAAATGTTGGAGAAATGGGGAGGCTGGGCTTGAATTTGACTCAAAGACACCTGTATTAATACTGCATGCTTCAACAAACAGGCAATATCAACCAGCAGACACTTTTTAAAGTGCGGACCAGAGTAAAATTTTGCCAAGGAATGCATGAAGCAGTACAAACTGCTTAACCATATAGTGAACCCAGAAAACAGATAGAAGGCTCTAATGAAACCCAATTTGTGGTAATTGCAACAAAACAGGACACATGTATGTCGTGTACAACTGTTTAAATTCGCTGAAATTTCTAATGGTACAAAGAAGAAGAAAAAACAAGCATCTGCAAAGTGAAGTTTGACACTTGGTCAATTTACCAAATACATCACTGCCAGCAATATCAGCCAGCACAGATATTCCTAATCTGTAAATACATTAAAACAAACACTTCACTTAAAAAGCATCATTTTGTTGGCTGCTTGGTCATTTTCCCCGAAATATATGATAAATAAAATCTGATTCTGTACAGTTAAAATTAAATGGGAACTAAAAAAATTGGAGACAGAAAATAAAAATGTGTATGACAGTGTGACCCTGGGACTAGTAACTTAGAAATGTGATAAAGCACAGCTACCTACAGATCTGTATATACATGTCTACTTGCCACAATAAACCTAGAGTATCAGGAAAGATTGACAAGTCCATTTTCCAGGTAAAGTGAGGTGAGGGACAACAGATCCAGCACTTGACCCTGTGGCAACGCGGTAAAAAATAAAAACAATACACCTTTGTCCAGCTTACAAAGAGATAAAAAATGTTCGATGGTTCGAATAAAAGGTGCACTTTCCATACTGAGAAGTCTCTTCTGTTTTCCATAAGGGTTTTGAATTCCCTCTATTATCTCCATTGTCTCACCAAAAACAGGATACTTGGAAGGATGATGAAATGTGAAGCAGTGTTGGCCCAGGCTGCACTGGGCAGTTTCCGGGGATCACCCTCTTGTAGATTGACCCTGCCCCCCTTTGGTTGTCCACTGCCAGTCTTTGGTCCTTGTGTTGGACTGACTGGAAATCCACATGGTGAGGTTTCACAGTCCCCACTGCCGCTACCATCACCACTGTTCTCATCACCTGCAAAACATCAACCAAAATGAGTCACTAAAGCTAATAAGGCAATCTGGCTGATACAAAAGAAAAAAGTTTAAAGAGCCAATTCAAGATTTTTCTAATGGTGAGCACCATGTCATATGAATTGATTATACAAAAGATATAGCAAAAATATTGTGGACACCAGATATCACACCTATGAGCTTTTTGGACATCACATTCCAAAACCTTGGTCATTGATATGAAGTTTGTTGCTGCTTTGTGGCTAGATCAGCTGCAATTCATCAAATCATGTCTTTATGAAGCTTTGTGCACTGGGGTACAGTCATGTTGGAACCGAAGAAGCCCCTCCCTAAACTGTTGACACAAGTGTGGAAGTGTACATTTGTCTAAAATGTTTTTGTTTGCTGCAGCATTAATAGTAACCTTCATTGGAAACACCGCTGCTCACTTTGGAGGGGTGCCTAAAAGCTTTTGGCAAGTTGTCAGGACATCCATTTTGTTACACAAAGATCCCAGTCTACTTATACCATCAAAGGCCTGTATTCCTTTTATATTTGCCCCTTTTTGGGAGTAACCTAGTGTTAACATTTTAGTGTTTTAATAACATGGTGTAAAGGGAAAACCACATTTCAGCTGTTATTTTATAGAACTGTCTGACAAAGAAGAGGCACCTAGCTTATTATATTACACAGCAATTCACAAAACACTTACTTATATCAATGAAATTCACGTCATTGCCATTGTATGCACTCTTCATTTTGTTTGTCATCACACGCAAATCCATGATCTGACGGCGAATTACCATGTCTGGTTTTGTGACATCCACCATTACGTCAGGATTGTTTATCTGGCTTGCCAGACCGTTGCCCATGACAGCATACAGATACCTGATGAAGAATATCAGGGGAAAAAATTAGTGTGAGGGTGGGGTAAAATAAAATACACTTCTTAGGTTGACATTTGGAAGACAATGATCGCTCACATATCAACACATCTGGGAACTTGACCTGATTGAGCAAGTTTAGCGAAGTTAATTTGTTGTCTGTTCTAAAAGACATGGACCTCTGGCAATTTCTGATACATCTGGTATAATACAATGACAATAACAACTAAATGTACTAGCCCAGCCAAATGTCCATCAGGCTCGATCTGCAATAGTGAAATTTCTCACAGTGATTAGACACAAACACTGGATGCACAAAGTAGGCTCATTGAAAGGAAAGTAAGAAATGCTGAAAGCAAATCACTTGGAGAAATGTGAAGCTGAGGAAATAGACTGGCATTCTAAAGTTGGGAACAAGTTACCCTGCTACTTTTTAAACCCTACAAGCTTGTAGTGCAGCAGAAGGAAACTGTGGTGTGGCAAAAGGAATGGAAACATTGCTAGGGGAATATCTGTGACGCTTCTCCTCTATCCAGGTCATGGTAGAATTAGTGGTAGGTAACTTGCACTCTACTGGACATGTTCTTTAATGTTAACTATTTTGCTGCTTATCCAAGCAGCTTCTGCAATTCTAATGAGCATCGGGAACATAATCCAACATTTAATGGCTAGGAGAATGCGAGCCCGGTCATTCATATTCCAAAGCTCTACTGCTAACATTCTTTCAACAAGACACAGAATAGATGGCACCACTATCACATGTGCCACAATAATCAGAGGGGTGCATAAAGAGCTACAAGATGGGACGCAGTAGGTATGAGAAAGCATTAGTCCAATATATGTACACAATGATTAAGGTTACTGGGTGAAGTCAGATACAAACCTGCTTTTATCACTTCCATTCCAACATTCATCTTCATTAACACCTGATGTCCAGTTGTTTTTACAAATACTAATGGGTAAGGAAGACCAGAATTTTTTGGCAGACTTCAACTTCTCTTTCACATCAGATACCTGTGGACAGCAAAGGGAAATATGGTTTCAAATGACACCTCAAAAGGTCAACTAAAAACTGAGCTATAGGTCATAATTTCAGGCTGCAATACTTTTGAAAAAAAAAAAACAGAAGAAAAGTCATATCACAAGGCAATACAATTTAGTCCTGGCACATATGTGAGTAAACTAAGAGAACAGTTTAAAAAAGAAAGCACAAATAAAAACCTAACCCACCAGTCTATCCAAACTTGTTCCTGCAGCAGTTGTTGGACGTTCATCAGGACTGTAGGCTCTAAATCTGTCATTGAAATTTGCCCCGGAAACTGATCGAGAAGACCTTGCTGGGGGAAGGGGCTTCGGCTGTCCACATCCTTGAAACACCTTTTAAAATTAAAAAAATTGCGATACAGAATAAGACTAGTGATTTGAAGTAAAACGGATGAGCAGTTGAAAATTTACAGGCAGTTGTCACAAAAAAAGTGTATGCTGATTACGGTGTGTGGTTAAAGCATATCTATGGTCACAAATAATATATATGAAATGATTAACTTAATTTCTATGTTCTCGAGCCTAGTAGTTTAACATATCGGTTAGTCAAACCTGCCCACATATACATATCACTCGAGTGCCCAACACCTCTCTCCTCTGGACTTTGGCAGTGGCATATTCCTTGATAGCTGGAGAAAGAATAAAACCTCCCTCCCATACTTGGACGTTTACAGGGGCGCATATTCTCTCAGTTTCATATAAAATACACAACTCCACAACACTGCATTCATGAAAAACAATCACGCCCCCTTATGTGACTTCATTGCGGTATGCTCACTTCTCCAACATCAGTGCAGCCTGCTCTCTGAGGGCTGTAGCTTTAGAAAGGCAAGTATTTTTTTAATCAAAGAGGTGGGTGAGCCACTGCATAAACACGTAAGCATAGAACTCTATAGTACTCAACAGAGGCGGATGGTGGCCAAACAGTGCATAAACCAAAAATTTTCAACTTTTCAGTCACAGCTTTTTTTCAGTCCTCCCCAACCCGAATCAATTTCAAACCCTTAACCTAGCCAAGGGTTGGGTATAGATTTTAAGGTGGGGTCTTGCAAAAAAAAAAAAAAAAAAAGGACGTGGCGTTTACCTTTTCAAATCAGAGTCCCCCCTTTTACATCATAAACCCCCCCCCTCTACATCAGGAGCCCCCTAAAATTTTAAGGCACCCCGGTTGAGAAAAGCTGGCATAAACATCCACGTATTCAAGAAAGGATTTCAGTTAGAATTACCAAACGTATTGCTTTGTTACATTGTGCAGGTTTACCGATTGCTAAAGTTACAGCAGGACTATAGATAACCTTTAATACTTGTCATGATGGCATTTGGTACATGGATTACCTTTTTATTTCACAAACCTTTACGTATCTTCTTCTCTACATTGCATGCAGACAAAGCTGACCAAAAGTGACAGGAGGATGGGACACATTATAACACTACCAAGTCTGTTTAAGTAGATACAGCTTTTTACCCATGTGAATAAACCTTGCCACGCCACCTGTTGTGGAACTACAAGTCCCATGAGGCATTGCAAGACTGACAGCTACAACTCCCAAAAGCAGAGGAGTGATGGGATTTGCAGCTGGAGTGCTGAGTTTGCCAACCCCTGGAATAGAAGGTAACTACTGTAGGAACTCCTATTTTTTCAAATATACTCCCAGCAAACAAAAAGCACAACAACAAACTTCTCAGGGCTTTGGACACAAACCTTTTGGGACACTTGCATACTGTTTTCCTGCATGTTCATGATGGCATCTGAAATCTTCACATCAATTGGGTCCATGACTGTTTCAATGTTGAATGGGCCCTCTAATCTTTCAGCTAACAACAACATGGCATCTACAAAAGCAAAAAAACAAACATTTAGATAAATGATTAGGCAACATCTAAGGCGATTGCTCAAGTCCAGTCTTTAAATGTAAGGCTAGTCAACTTTTTTCGATTGTTTTAGAAAGAGTGCAAAGGGTAAAACCACTGCCAGTTTTAAGGAAACTCGGAAGTTAGAAGAAACCTCCCAAAGTGAGGGGAACTCCCCTTTTAAAAAGTTTTCCTGAAAACAGATCTACCCCCATACCCACTGAAAGATTTCCCTTTACCTCTTGTTACAGGGACAACTGAAATTTTGCATATCACCTCACTTTCTCAGTGACAATGGTTATCCGTACCATTCTGGTGCATCTCTCTAAAGGTGAATGCAATAAAAATACCCAACAGAAGGTCTAAATACTACCTTAAATCCAAAAAGAAAAGAAAAAAAAGTTTTGCTTCTGTATAGATAGTATGGGTGCCATTCAATTATTCTGGTCAATATACGGATGAATAAATTAGACTTAAATGAAAAGTCTAATTTGACTAAATATCTGTGTTCCTGGAAAACAAAAATCTGGAGTTATTTGTAGTTACCTTGTACTTAGTCAACCAGTATTTGATCAAAATGTGCCAAACTGTATATAATGAAAATGGGCAAGAGAGTAAAGAAGAAAGCATAAAAAGGTCTCTAGGTCCTAGACCCTTTCACACTATAGAGTTATCCTAAGCACGTTACTGTGCAACGTGTGGTACTGTGCACTAGGTGTGTTGATATTCATTTGAATGGCACCGCAACTCACCTTACCGGTGGTCTTGTGCTGCACCCCATGGCTCTGCAATACTGTGTGCTGCAAATTCAAAAATGTGCATGCCGTGCTGCGTGCAAAGCTTTAGTGTGAATTGGGCCCTTCACTTACACACAGCAATATAGGCATTTTAGGTGTTTTTGGTATACAGATGCACAACTTTCTTTGTGAGCATAATGTTCACCATAATCTACCGTACTGTATCTTTCTGAATATAAAAAGGATAAAGCAAAGACAATCTTTGGGGGGAAACAACTGGACCTCCCAATAAAGATCATGCAGAACATGAAATTAGTAAAGTGGATGAATTATCACCACATTTTTAAGGAAAAATAAAACCTCTTTAACAAGTGGATATCAAGGAATTGAAGCAATAAGTGGCACAGTAAAATAAAGTTCCATAAAACCCAAACTGCATTTTCTCAGTTCTCCAATCATGAGAAAAACCCAACTACAAATTTGGTGTCCTAGATCTTGCTACAGTGTAAATTCTAATAGAATCAATGCCACATATGTTTAATTCATATCATAAAGCTATTAAAACCTTTCAGAAAACGACCTCAATCCAAGAAAAAAATACTCTGATCGTACCTTCCATAAAAGTATGGTATTTGGTTGTAAAAATCTCATCTTATGGGCTGAATATCTCTGCTCAAAGGGCACTTTGTGAAGTCGAAATGCTAGGACTCCAATATAAAACTGCACATTTTGTCAAAGCAGGAAATCTAAACTTGGCAGAAATTCTACAGTTAATGAACCCGAAACCGAGAATGCTTTGTTGGAACATTTAAAAAAGGTCAAACGGCAATCCATTAACCAATGTAAATTGCTAAATAATTTTTTTCAGGAGCAAACACTAGTCCTTTTCAGCAGGAAATTCCAGTGATGTGTATTAACTTTATCAACCTCTATATTGATGGTTGACACATTATTGAAACGGACAGAATTATGGCATTTGATAGATAAACCTAAGCTAGTCACAAACATGGGATGATAATGTTCTACTCCAGCAAAGATCTGATGCCTACAAAAGCAACAAAAACAGCCGGCCAAGACTCTAAATAGAATAAAAGACATAAAGATGCAAATAGTGAAAAGACAGTCTAAAAAATGTTGTACAATTAGTGTTTTCTGTGATAAAATCAATGCCACTGCAGCATTCCATAGGCCTAACAATAAATGGTCACATTGGGCCCATGTTTAGGGATGCACTCACTGCCACAGATTCTGGAGGTTGGCCAGATGGTACCGGTATGTCTGACTACCCTCTAATGAGTATGGTCAGCTTTATTCCTGCAGAAAGGCATATGGGGGGGAATAATGAGTGCCTGAGACAAGTTCTTAACTGGTAGAGTTGCCAATCAGCTTCCATCTTTAATTTTTTTCCCCACACAGCTTACAAAAAGGAAAATGTAAAAGCGCGGGAGAGAATACTGCTAGACACTGCGCGCAAAGCTCTGCGCACCGCCGCTTTCCTTTGTTGTACGTGGCTCTGTGTGCAGTGTGTCACAGGCTTGTAGTGTAAGTAGTGTGCACTGTCCACAGTCCACTATGAGCATCCCAGGGGGGAGGAGAGAAGGAGGAAGGTCGAGACATGGGGGAGGCCACAGGTCCCGAATGGGAACAGTCCCCGCTCACGGGACTCCGGGTGATGCCGAAACAGCCATATTCATCTCAGGGAAGAGAAGAACATTCAGGGAAGGGACTCAGGAATGTCCTTATTTATCCCGGGGAGGAGGAGCTCTAGGGGGGGGGCGCTGGGTGACGCCAGAGCAGTCCTATTCATCCCGGGGAGGAGGAAAGGAGGCTGCGGGTCCTTTGGCAGTGTCCCAACAGTCAGTGTTCACAAGCATACGAGTGATGTGGGGAGCGGGAGGGAGAGAAGGTGCAAGCAGCCTAACAAATCGAGAGACCAACTAAATCAATAATGGAAATCGACTATCAATTTGTTGTTTCAGCCCTAGTTGTAAAGTTAACAATCAGATCTTCAGACAACCCTCCCTTCGCCCAACTTGTGATTCAACAAATGTTAATGACACATAAATTAATAACAGTAATTGAGTGAATTAAGGCCACTGCCATCCTAGCAATCAATGACACAGCCCTGACCCCTTTACATTTAGCTGCCAGATGGGTATTCACAGTCGGTAGCTAAAGGTAAACAAAGGGGCCAGGGATGGTGGCTAATGTAATTGACCAAATATGAAAATTACCATATTTGGTCACTGATATTAACTAGGCTCCCCGAAGTTGCTGTGCCTTTCAGCAGGACTAGGGAAACATCAGTTGTGGAAGAGTAAGTGACGGGAGCAGAATCATCACCGTGGTTTTGAGGCGGCGTTTGTTGCGATGGATTCAAAAGCGCTGGACAACATGACTGATGATAGATTTACACCATGGGACACTCAACAGTGCCAGTGTAATTATTTTCTTTTTTTGTGAATAGGGTTACTCATCCACATATTAGACAAATATCTGCCCCCCCC
>NW_017308137.1:56270-57019 GCF_000935625.1 Nanorana parkeri | reverse complement strand
GGTTCCCCTTTAAAATTTATTGCAGACCCTCATTAACTTTAAAAGTCTGCTGTGGATTTTAGGGGGGACTCCACACTTTTTCATGGGATGTGCTAAAATTTAAAAGTAAGAAAGAAAATTAAATTTCCCTGCATTAAAAAAAATAAAAATAAAATAAAAACCATGACCCCTCCCCCCAAAAAAACCTATCCCTTTCCCTTAAGCGGGTGTCCCCATGCCATACATCCTACAGGTGAGCCATTATATGTGCAGGTTTAGCGCATCATCCAAGCATGTTTTTTAGAGGATTTTTTAAATTTCTTTACTTTAAGCCCTATTGAAAGATCTGGCCCCTGCTGAACCATATTTTTTTAAACAAATGTTTGCATTGGCACATGTCCCTTAGTGCTTTGCCCAGCTACCCATGCACTTGAAAATGTTGATAATTGATTTTCCCCTTCAATTGACTACAATAGAGTTTACATTAAACTTTGCAAATTAGTGAATTTTTGGACTTGTTCACTGAATAGGCCCACAAATCAGACCCAAGCACATTTATCCACTGCTAGTATTGCCAAATGATTTGGCCACACAAAACAGGTCACAACTCTGGCAGTGTGATCACTGCATGTATAGCCATTCTTTAATGTATACAATTTTTAGCTTGATTACTTCAGTGAGTGGGAGGACCTACCAGGTAAAGACACCCATGTTGGTTTCAACAGCTGGGCAAGAGTGTTGCATTTTTGTGCCCCCCCTCCCTCCCCCAC
>NW_017308137.1:18321-54890 GCF_000935625.1 Nanorana parkeri | reverse complement strand
TATATATTAGGCTACACAATCCAAACAAGACAATATCAGTTGCACCATATCACTACTGCAAAGCCCTTGCCGAGATTTAAAAACATGCAGTTATTTTGCCGAGCATCTCTAGACTAACTGTCTGTGCTCCATGTGCTTTTCATTTTTAATACACAACAATATAGTTAACTTAATTAAATTTAGTCTGAATTCACCTATCCTTCCAATTAGTTAAATTCTGACGCAAAGAGCAAGTTGACTTGGATGATGGATGACAGGAAATTGGGCCAATTAATAGGATGGATCACACTTTAGGGCCAGATTCATAAATTAAACCACAGTAATTAGACTTAGTTTAGATTGCAGTTGTCTGGGCCATAGCTTAGCAGAAATACATTTAATAAAAATAGATGCCATCTCCAATCAAACAAGACAATGGAGGAGACACTGAGGAGTTAAAAAGTGCACCAGCTTCTTAAATATCTTAGAAACTAGCCTCAATGCAAAGGCATTAGTAAGGGACTACAACTTGGAGATCTACCAACCTAGTCACAAACAAATAATCCGCTACAATGTGTATAGGCCCACCAACATTTACCAAAACCTGGAATATCATTTTACAAATGACTTACCCATTTGACTGCAAATATTATTTGTGTTAGAAATAAAAAAAGGCTGTATTTAAGTGGGGAAGGAATTCAAAACTGCCCCTTTTCCTGCATTAAACAAAAATACAAAAGGAACGACAAAGCCACTTTACTATGGAATTTGGTTGATTTGACCTGGAGACAGGAATCTGACTAAATGCATATTTTGTAGAAAGGAAGAAAATGTAACAAAACAAAAGGAGTCAGACGGTTTTGTGATGGCTTTCAATAAAAAGTTGCTTCAAATCTGAGCAAAGGCCATTGGCATCAATATACCATTGTGATACAGGAGGAGAAAAATTCTTTTGAAGTGTCAGCAAATGAGGGCCTGCAAAATAGAAAAGCACAAGCCGAACTAGCTGTTTGTCATCAAAGATGCTTCTATAGTCAGTATCTGACGGGATTTAAAAAAAAAGTCTCCATTTTTATTGGACATCACATGTGTTTAATAGAATATATTTTCTGTTATTTTCAATTTGGATATACATTTTTTAAAAATTCATGACAACTAAGAGCAAATCATTTAATCTGGTAATTTAGTATTCCCTCTGTGGCCGGGAAAGGCCCCAGATCATTAATGTGTTTGTGAGTGCCTGAAAAGAAGCACAAACCCTTGATTCTTCAGGCTGTTTGGGGTCTTTGTAAACTCTGAGCTAGCCAGGCCATACACAAGAGCATGGGAATTGTATACGAATTGGGCCTTTTGTTATTCTTGATGCCATGGCATTACTTGTATCAGGGCTAAGGAATGCAAGTTTTTTTCCCCCCTTCTCCTTGCTTTTGACTGCTGATACAGAAAATGCATTTGGCCTCCAGCTGAGCATCTGAACTGAGCTATAAAAGATAAGGAGTATAATAATTGGCTCACAAGAATATATTCAACTGTAGCAGATAGACATTGATAAAGTGCAAAGGGAGAAAAGCTCATTAAAATGTATAGTGTGCATCTAGGCTACAGTATTTTTATTTGAGGATCACTCTTGGCAATATAATTTTACATTAAACAGATCTAGTGAGGAAATGCCAGATTGTATCTGTTTGCCAGCACCTAATATGAAATAAATTAAGAAGAAAGTTATGAATAGTGGGAAGCAATTGCCCGCAGACTAATGGAATAAAATGGCAGCATTTTAAGATCAGAGATCCCCACTTTTTTGAGTAGAGGTGAAAAAGTAAATGCACTCGGTACCCTTCACTCATTTTAGTTCTATTGCAATAGGCCATACACCTCTGGGTTTAATGTCTTTATCTCCCGCTTGCTTTAAATATTGGTGCATTTGGGGAAATCTCAAACACGAAGTATAGCTATGCACTGATGGTTTGTATAACTAAGTACACCAAACACTTTACAGCGTTTCCTAAGAAGCTAGCCTATAGCTAGCGGTCAGAAAAAGTCAAACTCGAGCACACTGCTCACAACCGAGAACATAATAAGAGCACAATGGCGGACCACTTTCCAATCACTTGACAACTACCTTAACAGCTTTATTTCCTACTTTCATTATATAGAAAGCAGGGGTGAGCACAAGTGGTTATTGAGCAATGGATGGGCATGGAACGCTGTATGTGGAGCCTCATCGATGGCCTAAAAATGACTGTTCCTCAACCTCTGCACACGGTCTGGCTGGCACAGGTCTGGGGCCGGGATCTTAAACTTTTTAAAAATTCCTCCCAAAGTGGAACAGATTTTAAAATATTAGGAAAAGAAAAAAGGTATATTAGCCATAGCCACCTGATTTATTACATCTGGTGGACCAATTTCAGCATATTAAACTCCTCCAAAGTTGAGTTTCAAGCAGATATATCAAAAATAAAAATAAACACTTTAGTTCCATTCTCACTTACTAAAAAATGTACTGTGAAACACAACTAGCATAAGTGGCTGTAAACCAAGTACACAGAACTGGAGAGGTGGAGAAGGAGTATTATTTATCTGAAACCAGAACTTAACACTTCAGCACTAAGTAAGGTAGTAAACACTTTAAACATGCCTAGTGGAGGAGAGAACACAGAGACTTCCTCAATGTTCTGCTGGCCCTTTCTTGCCAAACAGCAACTTAGAGTTGGGTCAGTGCCCAAACAGTGTGGATTACCAGTAGTGACAAAAGAGGTCACTGAACTGGCTTTGCTCTCTGGAAGGCGTGTCTGAATCACAAAACTAGTTGGTCATCATATAGTTTGCATACAGTATATGTATTACAGCTGTGTATTAAGATTTCTGCCTAGATCTTAGTAAAACAAAAGATATTGCTTAGTTTTACATTGAGGTTATGGAGTTCAATCAGAAGCTGCTTTCTAATAATCTTGGGGAAGAAAGGTCTCAGCTGCTTAGCCTTTAACGCCCAATCAAGGTTTCATTTTAAATCTATCAATGTGTACCCATGCACATTGTCACCAATTTGTACATTTTAAATAACAATACAGTTTTCCCCCTAAATAAGAATGCTACTTGCAGCGCCTTATACTAGCATAGCTGAGTAACAGCCACATCCCTCAGCACAGGATTGTGTTCAAAAGGAAGAGACCTGTTATGCTACTGGACCACCAAGGAATTTTAAATTCTGGCCATACATGGAGTGCATTTTACATGGTTCTAGTCTTCTTTGGCAGAAGCCTCGCACCCAACATCCTTTGTTCTCATAATTAAACACACTGGGTGGAAAATTGTCAGCCGAACAGTGATTGCAGCCAATAATTGGGTGTGTCGCTGTCAGAATACAACCGAGAGTCATTTCTCTCATCCCATGGGACTGAACAAGGAAAAAAAAACAAACATGTATGGCAGTTTAGTACCACTTTAAAGTAACTGCAGACAAATGACAGCATTACCCGAAATTGATGCTGCAAGTCCACTTTCAGTTCAGATTGTCAGTTTTGTGATTGCATTAAGGAGCAGAAACAAAAGGGAAGAGATAAAAGCTACTTAAGTATATTTTTTAGGAGCTATGTTACATACTTTATGAACAGTGTTTAATTACTGCAACAAAACAAAAACAACCCAGGTAAAAAAGGTAACAGCATGAAGAGCAGATCTAAAACAATAATGTAAAAAGGGCAAAACGTAGCAAGCGAGGCACAGATTAATTAAAGCATTTAGTTAAATTCATGACATGGTTCTGGGGATTACAGCATTGTTCAGTGCCTAGGGCGCCTGAAACCTGATGTGCATTAAGTAACAGTGTATATACCAGCAGGGCAGCCAAAATACTTCCACATACAGATCATCCCAGAGAAACGCCTAATGAAAACAGACTTTGTGGAAATAGCCAGTTGGCTTCAAGATTATAGCAGAATTAGTTTAGTATTAGCTAACTTCAATGACGGCAAAAAAAAAAAAAATCAATTTCCTGGAAGCAAATCCTGGCAGACAGCAGATGTGCATTATCAGAAAACAAGAGTTAAAATATAACCACATCAGAGGTGATACACTGGGAAATACTAGCATAAAGATAAATATAAATTTACAGTCAAGAGGCAGAAACTAAACAAATGGCATACAGCCTTATTCAATAAGCATTTATTTTTAAATTACTTTACTAGTGTACACAGTACCAACTGGGAGCTTTAGAGGCAATGTTTCCTCTAAATGGCAATGGCAATGTTATTGAGGGTCAATTACACCCTCCAAATGGAGAGAGGAACTCTGGGCAATCTCTGTAAGTGGATGTCTCACACACTGGCTGTTAAAATGAATTACATTAGGTGAACCATAATGCCTACCCATGGACAGGTTTTTTTTTTGTGCTTAATGTGCTCAAAACAGTCCTGCGCAGTAAGCCATAGCAGCCAATCAGAAACATGTCTGCAAACGTCAGACCAATAACCAGTAATCATAAACCTAAAAAAAGCAACCCCCATTCTCTTGCCCCTACATTAAAAATGCTTCTGCAATTAGATCAATATCAACTTAGACAAAATACACCTGCAGTTAACAGTCTGACAAAAAAATAAATGAATTAAAAAAAAATGATCACAACATCTACAGGGAAGGTTGTAGACTTGTACTGCACCTGCAATTGTCCAATTTCGCTCTGGTTTATGCAAAAATCAGCAGGCATCATGGTATTCTCTACTTGCAGAAAGGCTTGCCCAAAATGCTCCGAGCAATGGATGTTAATGTCTCTTCAAGATCCTTTGAGGGTCTAGTCAATCAAAAAAGGCACTAAGGTACCAGGTATGGGAAGGGTGCTATCCAGCCTAAAGGTGCCCATACACAACGATTTTCGTTTTGGAAATCGTCCACGAATGGTATTTCAAACAATATTCTATCAGTTGATGGGACTCCAACGATTTTAATTACTGTACTCCTGGAAGAATTTCCTTGACCAGTCAAGTTAGAAAACTTTTTTTGAATCGTATGAAATCGATGATTAGTCGTACGAAAAAAAAAAAAATCGCAGCAAGAACAAGCGCAAATGAAAATACGTTCTGTCGTTCTCCGAAATTTGGTGAATTAGTAACCAACGATTATCGAAATTGACATTATTATGTGCATGATGAGCTATTATCAAAAGAGGGTTCTAGACAGCAACGGAAATTTCCGATCGAAAACCTATAGGTGTATGGCCAGCTTTAGAGCCAGGATGACCTTTAGTCTTGGCCACCACTTTTTTTTTTAAATTTATCATGGAATCCCTTATTCATAACATGCCGTTTTGCCTAGTTTGCTCTGCACAAAGTTTAGGTTTTAGGTGCATATCACTGGAAGAAATGTGTTCTTACTGTAATCATGAAACTCAATAAGCCTAAATTTGGCCATTTAGAATTTTAAGACACAAAAGCATACTTCTGACCTCCTGAGTAGGCTACAAAACAACAAATATTCCACCTGGGGGCGATAATGCTCTATACTGCGTAAGGTAAAGTAGTACAGTAATCTATTCTGCTTTTTAGAAGCAGTATGTTCTAAATTTTGACTTAGGACCTTAAATAGTGATTAGGACATGGCCTGGAAATTACTCCCTTTATCTTATTCTATCAGTTGATGGGACTCCAACGATTTTAATTACTGTACTCCTGGAAGAATTTCCTTGACCAGTCAAGTTAGAAAACTTTTTTTGAATCGTATGAAATCGATGATTAGTCGTACGAAAAAAAAAAAAATCGCAGCAAGAACAAGCGCAAATGAAAATACGTTCTGTCGTTCTCCGAAATTTGGTGAATTAGTAACCAACGATTATCGAAATTGACATTATTATGTGCATGATGAGCTATTATCAAAAGAGGGTTCTAGACAGCAACGGAAATTTCCGATCGAAAACCTATAGGTGTATGGCCAGCTTTA
This sequence comes from Nanorana parkeri, assembly GCF_000935625.1. Classification (NCBI taxonomy): domain Eukaryota; kingdom Metazoa; phylum Chordata; class Amphibia; order Anura; family Dicroglossidae; genus Nanorana; species Nanorana parkeri. Next base: position 48,980 of record NW_017308137.1, on the reverse strand, counting down.
GAGCCAGGATGACCTTTAGTCTTGGCCACCACTTTTTTTTTTAAATTTATCATGGAATCCCTTATTCATAACATGCCGTTTTGCCTAGTTTGCTCTGCACAAAGTTTAGGTTTTAGGTGCATATCACTGGAAGAAATGTGTTCTTACTGTAATCATGAAACTCAATAAGCCTAAATTTGGCCATTTAGAATTTTAAGACACAAAAGCATACTTCTGACCTCCTGAGTAGGCTACAAAACAACAAATATTCCACCTGGGGGCGATAATGCTCTATACTGCGTAAGGTAAAGTAGTACAGTAATCTATTCTGCTTTTTAGAAGCAGTATGTTCTAAATTTTGACTTAGGACCTTAAATAGTGATTAGGACATGGCCTGGAAATTATAAAGGCACCATTACCTATATGCTGTCCTGTTGTGCAGTCTAACAGAACAACAAACCAATCATGTGGCCGAAATGGCAGATTCTGTACCAATCATTCACTATATAGATGTAGTACATGAACAGGCTATGCTTTTATACTTGTGAAATGCATTTTCCTGCAGCAATACTAATAGGTTTTAATGCTTAAAAACATTGAAGTCTAAACACATTATAATATATATAAAAAATGTGTGGCGGAAGGGTTATTTGAATATGGACCTGCAGACAATTGAGGTTTTCTGAAATACAGCAATTCCCAGAAGTCTCTTAAAAAGTTTAGCTGTAAACCTTTGATTCAACATATGTCTCCTAAAAGCTAAACACACCTTGACCAAAACAAGTGTCCCTGGCAATCTGTCGGGCTTAACCGTGCTGCTGTCAATCACCTGGTGCATGGACATGGCAGCACAGAAAAATATGTTTTACATACGGTAATGCAGTATTCAGAGGACATGGGACTGTGTATTTTTATTACTAGAAGCTGGTGTATTGTCACCTACCTATAAAATTGTTCCATTCCGTATCAAGATCTCCTGGATTGGCCAGACAGCCTCTCATCACATTCAAACAGTAGTTGTTGCAAGGCTTTACAGTTACCAATCCTCTACAATGAGGACAGTAGGTCATCTTCACCATGGCTCGAATACATTGAGGAGTGGGGTTCACCTAAAGTTAAATGAATGGGGAAAAAACAATGAGTATGAAAAGCTACACTAACTACAAAACATTTAATACATGATGGCATTATCACTTTTATAATCTCAGGCAAGTCAACTATGCCATTCCAGCTCACCATTTATTCAGATTATTTTTTAGGTAGAGGCAGAAGGTTGGGTGGTTTGAATGGCTTTATATAAAGTATATCACCATTGAGCTGGACCACTTCACCATAGTAACCACTTATTTGTTCTCAAGGTTTTTGAGGTCTGGCGTTCTCCAGAACGACAATACATGTTGTTACTTCAGAGTCGCAGTTACTAGGAGAAGCTGAAAACTGCATTGTGCAACCCAGGAATAGATTAACATATTTACTGATGGGATTATCATGGCATACTTCATCTGTATGCTTACCAAGCATCTGACCTTCCAGAGCATGACACTGCTGTGATCCAACAAAGAGCACAGTAGCAGCAGTACAGCACATTTTTACAGTTTCTTAGCAGATAAATACAACGCCACTTCTGCAGTCATGGCTTAGGCTACACATGCACCAGATTTGTGTTGGGACATTTCAGACCGAAGGGGTCATGGAAAGATTGTATGAAAGACCAAGTCTGTAGCCTAACATTAGCAGAAAAATTGGTTTCTAGATCTGGGACTTCCTGTACGTGTACGTCAATGAACTTTTTCAAACGTTTCTCTTTACCTTCAAATCACTGAATAATCACATAGAGCATGCAGGCATATGCACTGTATCTGGAAGCATTGGGCTACACAAGCACTTGTTATATAGATAAGGTTGAGCAGAAGGCAGCCAATGCACCACACCCCATAGAAAGATATACATCAAAAACTGGTGAGAAACCCAGCATACAGCTAGGAAGGGGCTTTTTAGGTACACAGATAAGGCATTCAATTAAAACAGTGCAAACTATATTGACAACATTAAAAATCACTTGTGTCAAGAATAATTGTAGACTATCTTTTTGAAGAGAAATTATTTCCTGATCATGCACTGGCAAGCACCATGTTATATTTAAAAGTATTCTGAACTCAAATAATATCACAATCAAAAAACAGATCCAACCAGTTACAAAAGCTAGTAAACAATTACTAAAATGCTTGCTGGCTTAGGGCTTGTTTGCACCAGAATGCACATTATGTTAAAGCATGGTACAATGAGACAGACACATTGCAGTTTTAAAAGAACTGATGCGTTCAAATGCAACATTGAGGCGTTTTATACTCACAATTTAATGGATTGTCAGGGATAGGCTTGGAAACAATGGATTTTCTCATGTCCACACATCTTATGCTATAAAATTTAACAAACTAGAAGACCATCGTATCTGGGAGAAAAGGTATCCACAGACATGACATGATCAATGCCCAATCTGGCCAATTACAGTCAAACAGGGAAACAACTCTGTGCAAGCAGTCTGTGACCTTTGAAGAGACCTTTGAGTAGGAATTGACTGGATTTTACTAGCCAAGCGCTATTGTTCATCCAAGATAGGTCTGGTGCCAGGCATGTCTGCAGAGTACATAAACATGTAGACTTATGTCAGACAAGTGTTCATGCTTGTGTGCAGCCACCCATTACAAACAATCTGATTTCAGTTTACTGCATGGAGATTAAATAAAATATTAAACGGCTATGAGATATGGCACTTTGCACAAACTCCTTGCGCAGGCTTGCTGAATAAGCTGTTTAAAAGATTTCCACTATTTAACAAAACCCTTTTGAATTTGGCACCCACCATCTGCAGCTTTCTAGACTTGGGAACCCTAAACCCAGACTCTCTGAATTTGCCAGTAAGGCCTGGTTTACATCAGCGTGTTCCAGGAACGTGCGTTTGCCACATGGCCCCATTGATTTCAATGGGATCATATACGCGCAGCAAACAGGCTCCTGCACGGGACACGAAGGCTGGGTTCACACCTAGGCGTATCGAATATGAGCGCGTCGCACGTTTCGTGACACTCGTTTTTACCGCGATTCACGGTAAAAAAAACACGTGACAAACGCGCGTTTCCGAGGGCTACTTGGCTGTATCTCAATGGAAACACGCAACAAAAACGCCCCAAAGAAGCTCCTGTACTTCTTTGGGCGTTTTTTGTAGCGCGTTCATACGGCCTGTAATACGCCCAGGTGTGAACCATACCCATAGGAAATAATGGGATTTCGGTGTTTGAGCGTTTTGCAGAGCGTTCAAACGCGCTACAAAACGCCAAGGTGTGAATCAGGCCTAAGGCCTGGTTCAAACCTGGGCGTGTTACAGCGCGTTCCTACGAGCTGTAAAACGCTCAGCATGTGAAAACCAATAATTGCCTATGGGCATGGTTCCCACCTGGGCGTATTTCAGCGCATAGGAACGTGCTGAAAAACGCCCTACCCCCGAAGTAGTACAGGAGCTTCTTGGGGGCGTATTTTCCGTGCGTATCCATTAGGATACAGCCGGATAGCCCTCGTAAACGCGCGTTCGTTGCGTTTACCACAAATCGCGGTAGAAACGCACATATTCCGTACGCCCATGTGTGAACCCAGCCTTAGTTGCATTTGTGCACGTTTGCACGTGCAGAAATCCGGACTTTGGGGTGCCATGGGGTGTTTGGGGAGCCATTAGAAACGAATGGCACCACAAGCGTGTTTCCAGAACGGGCAAGTGTGAACCAGGCCTGAATGACAAAATATTAAGCCTGGAAAAACCATTACCTGAAGTCTACTGAATAAGTTGCTGCTACTCCACCAAGATTTACTTTAAAGGAGAACTATCACTGGAGATCCCTGCTGATCAAATCCGATCAGCGGATCCGATCAGCAGGGATCTCCAGTGACATAATTTACCATATATGGACTTTCCCATTTGTAGTAAATGCTGGAGAGAGAGAGAGAGAGAGAGAGAGCTCCTTCCCCTCTGTCATCAGCGATCCACGATCATTTTAGTATGTCAGTGTCAGCAGGGAGAGAGAGAGCGAGGGGGGAAGGAGCTGGCACACGGGGACGTGCAGGTAAGGCGAGAACTGCTGCGCATGTCCATATATTCGTGGCCGCGCAGCAGCTCTCAAGAATCACTGTCAGTCATCAGTGGGGAGGATCCCGTCAGATACGTCGGGATGTCTTCTCATTGCGGCGCTTAGCCCCGCCCACCACCTTAAGTAAGGTTTTACAGCCTTACTGTGCATTTCGGCTAATTAAGAGTAAATTACATTTACTTATTTAGCCTAAGGAATGCATTAATAAAAAAGATAGAACCCCATAGTTCTCCTTTAACAAATTGATTTAATTGACAAGTCCAGACTTCCACTGGCGATGGCAAAGGTTTATCACTATGTAGAAAGAAGCAAATCATCTAAAGCAGAGGGGATTTTCCCTGTTATAGGGAACATTTAAAAATGTTAATTGTGCCAAAGCTGTGCTGTATATATAGAAAAAAAATCTTTCAGGAGCAATTTCAGAGAAAAAGTTAGAAGTGCACATGCTGGTGTGTAAGGGTGCCTAGGCACTCCTATGACTACAGCCTCATAGCTGTATGCATGCAGTGTGAGATCTAAAGTACTGTGCCTCTGATAGCTAAATGTTTCCTGATTATGCTTTCACAAACAAATGTATTATTCAGAATTGACAGAGAATGACATTTGAACAAAGTTAATAATCACTGCAGCAAGGAGATACAAAAGAAAAATAAAGGACAGATAGGCCAAGTTAAACCTTTGTTGTGTTGGTCCAAGGAAAGGCAAACAAAAACCCATTTGGCGATAGCAGCAATCCGGTTTCAGAATGATAAATTTCCTGCAACAGCTGATAAAACCCTTAATTGACCTTGTTGATTAATTCTACATGAACTTTAAGACTATAGATACTGAAAGGCTTAATTAGGTGAGAGGTTTTAAGCTTTTGATTATCAGAACTATCCACATGACTGAGCCACCAAAAAAAGAAAACAAAACCCTTGTAAAAGAATGTTAACTCTTATAATAAACTTCTTTTATTTGGTCCCTTTGGGTCTGTTTAACATTGGAAGCATTTTGCTATAGCGGTTTGAAAAATCCAAAAAAGCCCTGTTGATTCTGCTGGAAATCCTGCCACCCGATAACTTCCTGTGCTCTCTGTGATCAATTACTACTATGCCCAGCTCTCTGAGAGGACTACAGAACACCTCCATTCTATGTTACAGAGAAGAAGGTAGGGGGGACTGTACACTTAGTCTACTGTATCAGAGAAACAGGATAAGTGTTGGACCGCGTAGGGCAGGAAGTGCGTTACTGGCAGGATCACCAGAAAAAAAAGCTTAAAAAAATTAAGATTAAAGGAGAACTATGCGGTTAGGGCTTTCCCCCATAGTTCTCCTTAGGGTAACGGGAGGACACAAACTAGCGTCCTCCCGTCACGCTAAGCTCAGTATACCGCGAGCTACAGCTCGTGGTATACTGAGACGCCACAGCTTAAGCGGATCCCGACAATTATGTCCGGATCCGCCCAGCTGCGTGAGTGACAGCTGGCTCTGCCTATCTAGAGGCAGAGCCAGCTGTACCTGCCCCCTCCACCGTCCGTTCCGTGAAAAAAAACAAGTTAACAACTAACAAATACTGCAAACACAAGAGGAAGTCATGAGGAAACATGCAGGTCTGAATCCTATCACAGCTAAATCATCTAACACTTGAGTAAACCAATCCACTAATCTTATCTAGTCTGACAAATTTATGAATGCATGAAAATTCGCCTTGTGCGTCTTATCATTATGAGGCACTTAGAGGTCGTTAAGGAAGCCACTCTTGGCCAACAGGCCACAATAAAATCCAGACAAAGGATAAAGATTGCATTCTCCCAATTGTTCATCACAGACCACATCATCCAATTAGTAACAGATTATAAACCATGCTCTGCAAGAAATAAATTAACCCAAGCAGTTTGTGTCATTGTGACACATTGTAAATTATCCCACGTTCTATGCAAGTTCGCTTTTCCTGCTTAAAATGAGTGGCCATAAAAGCAGTCTTTCTACTGTTCGGAGTTTGGTTGGGTGCAAACTAAGGCCTTGTTCACACCAAGCGCGGAGCAAGAGCAGAGCAGTTGCAGACCGGATCAAAATTGCGTGTAATGTATTCCAATGGTATTTTTTGCTCCAGTTCACATTGCAGCGTGCAGTTCCAGAGCAGGTGAAAAAACTGCAGCAAGCCCTTTTTTACCTGCTCTGGAACCCATGCAAAGGCATAAAGAATGCATGCAAATGCTTGGAACGCACTGAAAGCCCATGTTAAACAAAAAAAAATGTTCACCAAAAACGGCCCGGAACGCAGCAAAAACGCAGCAAAAAACGCAGCACAACCCACTGCACTGCGTGTGCAGAAACATGAGCGGATCTGCTCTGCATTTGGTGTGAACAAGGCCTTAGGATGCCAGGTTCTCCTTTCCTCATGGCTTCTCAGATACTACATACCAGTACAGACGAATAGTAGCACTAAGTATTCCTCAAGTAGCACTAAGAAAAGTCGTATTTCTGTGAATAACCATAAATAAAAGGTTTCTTATTGTTAAACAGGCAGTATGCAATAGTACCTCATCTGCAGAATGACCCCATGCACATTAACTGGGCAGTGCATGCAGATCAACTCCATAGTCTGTAAAACAATATATCATCAGTTTATCCCTGCACAGCCAGCAAGGATCAAAACTACTTCAGACAAGTTTCTATCCTGCAATAGGAAGATAGGAAGATTTGACATCTGCAGAGGCATCCTATACAATCACATTCAAACTATACATTAACAGCTTGCTACATAAGTGTGCAGGGATAGTTTATATCATCCAAGAGTGGCTCTGCATACACTTAAATTTATTTTAAAATATTCCATCAATAAAATATAATTTTGCACCATATATGGAAAAGCAATATTTAATGCATACTGTTCAACTGTCCAATATGCTGAGTAAGCCCCCATAATCACCGATCATGCGAAAAGTTTGTTCTCCAACTGCTAATTTCTAGAGGTAGCCTGAATCAAATTGGTGCTTGTGGGGAAAGACCGAATATGTTGTTGTCAAAAGTGTGTCAGTCATTTACGAACAGAAACCAAAAACAAGCTCAGTCATGAAGGGGTTAATCTCATTAATTTTGATCTATTGCACCTAAGTCAATAGGGAAAGTATCTCAAATGCAGATTTTTATACATGCACTGAAAAAAATAGAGAAACACACTACATTTTTTTTTCTTTATTACACTGCAAACTGCCAACAAGGCTTAAAACAAAAGTGGGATTAATTATATATACATATATGATCCTGCTTTTCAACACTGCTTGAAGTCATCCAACAAATCACTGGCATACCATACCCATAATCATCTTCAAATGTCTGTTCCTAGGGCTCCTTTTCCTACCCAAGCAAAGAGCATAGATTTTATTGCTTTTTATGGATATTTTTTGCCAAGAATTTATGGGTTATGCATCTCTCGCTCTGAGCCTTCGTTTCCTTTGTTCTAGGCCTATGGGAAGTTAAGACTGCAAATGACTTACAAGACCCAGCTTACAGCTGTCAAGTTTTTTAGAGCAGACAGAACATGGAGGCAAACATCTGGTTTCTATGGAAAACTATATATGGAATTTTTTAACAAAACAAACCCAAGCATCAACTGTCCAGATATATCTCATATGACATTTATATAGATAATTTAGTATATGGTGTTACATTCACAACAATATAAATGTGGATGTAAGGCTGTTCACACACAGTACAATATTTGTAGTCAATGTGACCAACCTGAGCACTGCTCCTAATAGCCAGGAAGTGAACAAGCCTGCTACCAAGCAAAAGTAAGCATGGAGCTCTGCCAGAAAGCTATTTTAGTATATTTACAATCTACCTGACATAAGGGTTTAGCAGTCAAAGTCACAGAGAGGGTGTGCTATGGTTTGTAAAACTGCATTTGTGTATTTTATTTTAAATTAAGGAAATAAGGAGGGTATATTTTTAATGTTTGTTATCCAAATACTAGAAAAAATTATCAGCCAACCAATCGATAATGAAAATCATTAGTTGCAGCCCTACTAGAATATTTGTTAAAATAAATAAACACTCTTGTTTAATTTACAGCTGATGAACCATTATTCTTGGCAGATACAGTTTAGAAATTAAGAGTCAATTTGAAGACGTGCACATGGTTCACAGTTCTAAATTTTTAGACAGGAACTTATAATATTAATGAAGACGTCTGGCAGAACAGAGAGCAAAATTTCACAAGATGGTCTTTAATATATTAGAATGATGGCATAATATAAAAGTTAAGAGGAAACCAAACACCAAACTAGTTCACAGAACAGATGTTTTAAGTCTGATGCAACATGTTTCACTAACAAGTTATGGTGTAGGATCCGTGTTGCAGCTGTGACTGGGCCTCTAGTTTAATCAGGGGGACAAAGCCAGTTTCTGGACCCCACCCCAACACTTACTTCCCTGGAATAAAACCTATGGTGAAGCAGAGATATGCTGGCTGAATACCAATTACAGCAGAGCCTCCCAGAGAAATTAGAGGGTATGCATGAAAATCACCAAGTGCCCTAATGGCCCTGTAACTTTTATACTCAGCTATGCTGAGTGAATACTGAAAAATGGCCTGGATGGGAAGGGGGTTTAACACCGCGGATGTCAACTGGTTAATATGGCGGTGGATGGAGGGAGTGCAGTAAAGAAGGCAGTTCAATCCATACTTTGCCGCAACATTTGTAGCTACACCACTACCAGCCAAGTTTTATCAGTATTAGGACCTGACTGACTACGGCCAATTCACTAGACTATGTAACACCAAAGTTGTACCATAACCGTTTTTATTCTGACTGTACGCAAGGTTTGTACATACAAATGCTGATTCTCTCCGTGGAGTTAAAGTGGCTGGGAATTTAATCACTTCAGTACTAGTCTGTAATACCCCTTCATTACCAGGCCATTTTTCAACTTTCATTGTTGTAATAGTTTGACTGACAATTACTTGGTCATGGAACAATGTACCCAAAGAATTGTTTATCTTTTGGTGGTATTTTTTTTGAGTTGTATTTTATAACCTTTTTTAAAGAATATGAGGTTTTCTGTTAAAATACAAATGCCAGGACAGAATAAACCACCACCTAAATGAACCCTTTTGGACACCCCAAAGTTATCAAATTTTTGTGCCTCAATTTTGGTAAAGAAATTAAAGAATTGCGGGGGTTAAAACATGGAGCACTAGATTAGTACATCAGCTAATACAGACAGGCATAAGGAGGTGAAGGGGCTCATTTACAAGCCACGTACATACAGTGGGAGGATGGAGAGGAGGGGGATAATTGGCCGTGTTAATATACAGGTCACAATGAGACAGGATGGAGCTTAGATGTGTATGAAGGAGGGGGGGGGGACAATTAAGATAAAAAAATATCTCAAGTCTGTTAAAATGAATGAATATAAAATCAGCAGCTACAGTTACTGATCCACTCACTCATTAACTCCCATTCATGATTACTACTAATTCCTCTACCTCTTTCATTGCAAGAGGAAGGGGAGGGACTACCAATGTAAACAGTAGTATGTGATCATCCAATAACAGCTCCGCACACAGCGATTCGCAAATGCAATAGCCACCCAAGAGTTTTTCTATGGCGCCATTTATAAACATCCATTGGTAAATAACAGTCTGCCACTGTTGAGAATATTTGCAGCAGCCCGTGTAGAATTTCTATAAACCGCACAAAGCTGATCATTGTCACTATGCGTGGTCATCAAAGCAAAACATCGAAATGGGACAAGGTTTAAACAGAAACAGGGCACACCGGTGTCAATAAAGGGGACCTTTTCTCAATTTGGCAAGGCTTCAACAACATACAGTAAAATTAGGGAGTAAAGGGATCATGACAGGCCTGTTTTTACATTTTCTATCACAACTCACATTGCTTATAATAGTGGAGATGAACAAAATGTTACATCCTCTTCAATATAATTTAACAGTTCACATAGCACTTGTACCTCTTCAGCATTAAGACATATTTCAACTTGAATAAATAGGAACATAACTACATATGGAGTTGATTTAAGCTCTTCAACACATGTCGTCATTGCAGAATGCTTGTTTTGTTAGGAAATAAGGGAGGGGGAGCACCAGATACACAAAAAAGAATTCAAGAATGATAATTAAATGGAATTTGTGTGCGCTGGAATTTAAGACATTAACCCTTAACAGGATAGAAGTCAGGACACAAGCATCAGATGTGCTGCAGGCATTTTAGTGTGGTCCAGAAAATAGGCCAGCAGAATCTGTATCCACAGTGCAGTCAGTGTACCAGAGCAGTCGGTAATACCTTATGATTACCAGCTCTGCATGCTGTGACCTGCAATTATACATACATCCTATTATTCTTGTACTGCCAAGTTTTCTGCACTGCTGCCATGAGACAATCTCAGGAATCCTCTGTAGTCTAGACAAAAGGAGTCAGGACTTTCCAGTCTGACCCAGCCAGTTTCAGGGATTATAGATTTCAGAAACTTGATTAAACCCTAACCCCAAGCAGATACTCATATCAGATCATATTTTAGAAATCAAAAAGCCAGGCTGCTTAGCAACACATGAAGCTGGCTTCCTAGCCAATCAGGAAGCTAGACGGCACCTCATGACCTGTTGCCCAGCTTCCGGATTGCCTGTGAAGCCGGTGTTCTAGCGAAAAAAGTTGACCAATCAGGAACTTGGGCGACAGGTCATCACCCACTGCCCGACTTCCTAATAATCGGGGCACAAGGCACCAGTACTCGGTATCAGCGAGTACAGGAAAAAAAAAAATCGGTACTCATGCTCGATACCGAAAAAAACGGTATCGGCGCATACCTAGTTTTAACACTTGATTTCAGAAATTAATAGTTTCTGAAACTAAGACAAAAGTCAACGTTACAAATTTGTCTGTTAAAAATGTTCCATCTTGCTCCTTCAATTTTTTTCCAACCTGCAGTTAGTTTGACTCCATTAAATATTAGAAAATCTGACAAATGTTTAGAAATCTTTTTTTAAAGGAAATTCTACTGGTGTGTCTGGCCAGCTTAACCCAGAACAAGCATATTTAGCCGAACCGAAGGGCTGCTGTATGGGCTATTCACAATAGCCTGTGCCGCAGCCAAGCCGAAGCATAGGCGATCGGCTCGGCTGAACTGAAGACACCTTTACATTTGTGGGGAGAACTGTCTGCTTCGGCAGATTGTTCTCCCCACCAACGTAAACAAATATAGAGGGGGGAAAAAACCCCTCCCGATTCATACCAGACCCTTTAGGTGTTCTTCACTTCGGTTCAGCTGAACGCGCTGAGGCTGTTTGGCTGAACCGAAGGGAGCCGAAGTCAGTCATGGGGTTCGGCTCCCTTTACTTTGGCTCTGTTACTCATTAGGCTGCCTTCGGCAGCTTAGTGAATAACCCCCATTATGTTGCATACAGGTTTGAATTTAAAGGAAACATACTGGTTTTGTATGTATTTTTTTTAATTATGGAGAGGACTCAATGTTTTACAAACATTAATAAGGAATTTTAGAGAATGGTGGGTTAGCAAAAGAAACATTGCAGCAGGGCCTGCTTGCTTTGCTGATTCATTTAAACCTCAATGAGAGTCTGGTAAGGCATAAGTCACAGCTAGAAATCACTGGGATAAGTCATCCACTTCTACTTTTGCATACAAGTTGCATCAATGAAGCTTGTAAAAAGGCTTTACATTATGAACAAGTCCTTATTACTTCCCTTTAAAAAAAATTAAAAATAGTGCTGCCAATATGCTCTCATTATATAACAAACACTATTGTAGTCTTCTAGATACAAAACCAATTATTAAAGATGGAATCAACTGGAGGTATTAGTCAAAATATTTTCCAACCTGTTCTGCAGACGACAGAATGTTATCAGTACAATCAGTCAACACTCACGGCAATTACACTATAAAATGATATCTGCAAATGTTCAAAGTGCAAGCAAACCCTAAAAATCACAACTATAAAACTATTCCAAAATATGTCCCCATGTTATCCTGTTTTACACTGTAATGAGAATGACATGCTGTAGTCACAATTTTGCTTTAGTATGAATACTAAAAAGCGGAATGATGCAGGAGAATATATGCCTCTATATGGGCGGTTTATTGCAAAGCAGGTTTCATTAGGCAGCCATTTAGGCAAGGTTGACATATGATTTTGTTGGCCATCACATTTACCAGGCCACTTTGAACACTAAACAGATCGCATAAGACAAGTAAAAATATAAAAAAGGTTTTGCATTCCTTAACTAATGAGCGCTTTTGTCCCTTTCAGTTTTGTAGTTTGGTTCCAGAAGGTGTAAGAGTTTTAGCAAGGGAGGTTTGAGGTAAGGCAATTTCGTGTGGATTTATACAGGATGTTTCTCGGGTGACTCATAGGTCTGAGTCACACCATTCAGAATTTCAACACCTCCTCAGCCATGCCTGGTCTAACAGTGGGAACAAAGGGAATTGACTAATTATTGCTTTGGGAAACTGCTGGCATAATCATTAACTCCTTCACTTCTTATGTTATGACACCATAAGTGCAAAGGCAAAAATATATATTAAAGAAAAAATCTCCAGGCAACCTTAAAATCTTCTTATATAAGCAATTTTTTTTTCGATGTACGCCACTTTTAGGATGGCTGCCCTTTCTTTACCATTTACAGTTTCATTCATGCCGGATAGTATAGCTTTCACAATACTACCAGGGCTGCGGCCTTACACAAAAAAGATAAACTGCGCGACTCCTTTCCCCTTGTCCATCCACTGAACACTTTTGGGAGAATTTATCAAAACTGGAGCAATCAAAATCTAGAGCAGTTGCCCAGGGCAACCAAATCAGCATCTCTTATGTTAGGTTAAGATTTGAAAATGAAAGTGAAGCTGATTGGTTGCCATGCACAGGTGCTTCAGTTTTGATAAATTCCCTTCATTGTATTTTGGAAATGTTTTTTGTGTGGTTGATAAGTGGATAAAAGATAGTATGGCTTCTGTATATGAGAGCAGCAGCTCTCATAGTATAGCTTTGGAAATTCTTAGGGCGCTGTTACTATCTAGCATGAACAAAATAGTAAAGAATGACATGGCATACAAGCAATTTTTCTTTTTCTTAGATGTGAAGAAAAACGGTTGCCTGGAGTTCTGCTTTAAACTAGTATCAATCCTATCAATACATTTTCAAGGAATGTTTCTCAAGTCTTTAGTAAAAGCAGATATCACAACAAGTGATGCCTTTGCGAAGTATCATGGGGGTGGCCTATGCACATCCTTCAATCAGATTTTACTTGCAGCAGCCAATGCTGCTGCTGCTGCTACAAAAAATTATTTTAACCAAGGTCTTTAGTGATAGCAACTTAGAAGACAGACAAACTAGAAAACTCCATCTGCTCACCTGGTTTGACAGCAGATAACTTAAGCTAAGAGAATGCTGACACTAGTAGTGCCCTCACACATAGGACACCAGGATTGTCTTTTTGTTTTCTCGTCAACCCAAAGGCTGAGGAGGGAAAAAAATAAAAATTACTTGGATTCCACCATCCATGCTAAACAGGATGGATAGAGAAATTCCCCCTGCTGGTTATTGTATTCAGGCTGCTGTAGAGCATGTAGAGGCCTGAAAATGTGAACAGTGACTGCATCTGACATGATGCAGTCTCTATTTAGCTGCAAATTTTCCACCCGGCTCAGTCAATTTTTAAATTGACTTGTTGAGCCAAGTGATGCCGACAGGGCCACCCACAGCTTGAGTTTTTACCAATTCAGCAGAAGCTGGATGAAATTCAAGCAGTGTATGGCCAGCTTAAAGGTTTATATTGAATAAATAATTTCCCATGATATGAGTGAAAAAGGACTATAGGAATCCAAAATTATCCTGGTACAGGTGCTAGATTAATTCACCATTATAATCAGGCATCATGGACATGGCTGCCCTCTGGCAGGGGATACCAAGTTATAAGGTGTGGGAATGGAATTTTGAGAGTGGGCAACTGTTTTGTTTTTATTATGAAGGTTAAAAAAAAAAAAAAAAAAACACATCCATGAAGAGAACAGCTTGGAAATGGGATTACAGGAGTAAGCAAATTCCCAGAAGAATCTCTAAAAGAAGAATTCTGTACACCCATCAAAAAACAATTATAATTTTATCAACTGCCAGTACCGATCTTCTGAAAATGCTAGTTACCTCTCTCCATCCGACTTCACTACCATAGCCCTGTCTAAATTTGCCCTGTATACATGTGAAATAGGGACCTTAGATTGTAAGCTTCTCGAGGGCAATGACTGATCTGAATGTACAGTATGTAAAGCGCTGTACAAATACCAATAATAAATATGAACAGACATTAACATGTAGTATCAGCATAATCTATCCCTGCTGATAAAGGCTTCTCTTGTCTATATCCTTTAATTTTCTCCACAAGTGAGTATTCCATAATTAATGGTCCCTACAGAATTTTGATAGCACTCGAAAAGCAGCATCCACCAAGCTCAGTCTATCAAATATCACACATTTGCACATTATAAAGAGAACATGTATACTGGCGTTTTGAAAAGAGCAGGTAAAAAAAGAAAATTGCAATAAAAGTAAAAACACATGCAAGTAATTTAAATAAAGGAGATAAAATTGATAGATCTGTATGGATTTTCCCCACAGGCACCAACAGCTGTGAATCCTTTTTTCTTTTAAAATATATATTTTATGAAGCTCCTGCCTCCATGACCAATTCATTTATCATTATAATTAAGATTATTGACACAATTCATTTGCTTTACATTTTTTTTTAGGACCTCAGATCACCTGCTCCTTGGATGTGTTCAGCTGATCAACTATAATGTATCATCGGCAGGTTTTCTGGATACGTAGAAAAAGTGGGATCAACCATTTTTTTTGAAAAATAATAACTGATAATAATAAATTCAAAATGGCAAGTTATTTAGAATATAATTTACTTCCACCTAATCTCCACTCAGATGTATTTTAATGGTATCTATCTACCAGTAGCTGCCTCATTTCCCACCCTCGGCTTATATTCGGGTCAATACTTTTTCACAGTTTTTTTGGCTAAAATTAGGTACCTCGGCTTATATTCGGGACGGCTTATACTCGAGTATATACGGTATGCTTATTTGAATCCATACTTCAAATCTGGCATGCACTAGTAAATGTGTATCTGTAGGTTTTTTTTTTTTTTATCATGTCATTTTGAAACGTAGCATAAGCCATAGAATGAACATAGAACCCCCCCCTAATTTGCACATCATGCTGTTCATATTAAAATGCTGCCAAAAAAAACCCATACCACTCCAAAACAAGAAGAAAAAAAAAAAAACTCTTACCGTGGAAACCTTGTTTATAACATCCCTGGCCACAGCCAGACCTTGTGCAAAGGTACGAGCTGCCACAAAGGCACGCGTGACTTGAAGTTTGAGTTTACGTGGCACGTCTCCAAATGGCTTCAGCTGATCGGTGTACTTGCTGACACACTCCAAATATTCATCTGTGAATTGATACTGAGGGTTTACCAGTCTGAACATGCGCTCCAGTAATCGGGCCCAAAAGTCATTTAACATTTCCTCCAAATTAACGTTTCCGCCAACATAATACTTCCGCAGTTCCACAAAGAAATCCTTAAAAAGTTCAGAATTTTGCATGTACAAACGTCCATAAGTCCGCACAAACATGTCATTCAATGACGACTCTGCATTTTTCAGAAGCTCTTTGAAAAATTCTACAGAGAGAAAAAAAACAAAAAAAAACAAAAACACATTACTTGTCAATACTTAGTGACTGTTTTAAGAACCAAAAGATCTTCAGAGATCTAAAACCGGGTACACAAAAGACAACATTTTAGGGCCACCCAATTCCCTTTCAGATGAATATTTAATGTAGAACTTTGACCTTCCATTAAGAAAATATGTTAAAGGTATGTTAATTATAAGTGCACCTGCACTTACAGATATCAGACTCTCTGCAAAGTTCCACATCCACATATCTGTTGAACCGGTCAGTGACCTAACGCAGCTTCCTGTGATGGTGTGGGAAACATGCTGCACTGCTCCTGAATTCAGAGCAGAGTTTCCACTTATATTGGGGTGCCTGCTTGCAATACAGTGGAAAGTGCAAATAAGGTGGATTTGACTCAGTCAGGGAAGATAAAGCAAGTATTTGGTTTACTTTATGAGGCTTGTGCATCACATAATAACTGGATTTAGTACATGTTAAGACTGTCATACAGTAGTCGTTAGTTGTTTAAGACTGGACTATCATATACAAAACTATCAGTAAACTGTATTTCAAATTAATCGTTTGTTGTGGGGTAATATCTATTTAGGCAAAGATGGGTTACCCCACAACATAGGCCACAAACCCTGTGACAATATACATTAAAGAACTGGATCTTCAGCACTCCCTGGTAAAACGTTGCCGTTCTCCATGCATTTTAGAATTTATTTCAGTTAAAGGTACATGCTATTTAATTAAATTTAATTTACAACAGGTGGTAATGAGAAAAAGGAAAACCTGAAAAAGGAGCCTAGAGCTCCACCTGAATATATTCTTATGCAATATTTCATATTTACCAGAAAAAGTATATAATTTAAAAAAAGTTATTTTTTGTTTTAGCCACAATTAAGAAAATATGTATAACATTGCCACCCCAGCACACTACTTTTAACAGCAGACATACTTTCTTCTTTATTGCAAAGTCAATGTTACTTGAAAGGTTTCATTATCCATTCACAGAACACAGAGTACGCTCCAAGTCTCCATTACATGAGGAAGCCAAGCTCCGTGCCTTGCTTCCCAGCCATTTTCTTTGGACAACATAAGCAGGCTTCAACTTCCCACTCGATTAAAAACCAAGTGTACTTTAATTAAATGAAAATACACCCACCCTCCCAAGCACTTCTATGCGATTACTCCCACTCCACTTGCTTTCTCACCTCAGGAGGACAGCCACGGGCTGCCCCAAGCAGTGGGTTTGTTTAATATTCGTAACTCTTTAGTGTGTCCTTACCTTTTTATGATACTGCAAACCCTTGTGAGAGCCTCCCAGACACATCCAGCATTTGGAAAGAGATGACCGTGGTCGAGAGATAATTTTTCTCCTGTAGTAAATAGGCAGGTGGGGTCAAGTGTTTCAGTATAAACAAAGGAGAACTATGAGGCGGGTGATTTCCACTCATCCTCATAGTTAGATCCGACCTGAGACAAAAAAGCTGTCACAGGCTGGCTCTATTGATGAGGAAATGAGCAAACACATAGAGTTGCTCACTCACTTTCCGACCATCTCCCTGCAGAGAGCGGTGACCGTTAGTCACCGCTCCCCGTAGGGATTATCCCCCTCCCCTCTCTGATCCTCCAGCCCTGAGTGGAGGAATGGACCGGGGAGGGGACAGCTGGCTCTGCCTCTGTATAGGCAGAGACAGCTGTCACTCATGCAGCTGGGTGGATCTCGACAGCATTGTCGGGATCCGTCCCGGCTGCGGCGCTCTCAGTATATCAGGGGCAACAGCTCGCTATACACTGAGCTTTGGGTCATGGGAGGAGGTTACTATATGTCCTCCCGTGACCCTAAAGAGAACTATGGGGAAAAAACACACCCTATAGTTCTCTTAAGGATGGCAATGGGGGAGTGCAAACAATCAGTTTGCAAAACATGGCAGCAATGCTTTTGGACATACTAGTTGACTGGAGAAGACTGTACCATCACGGCTAGAAGAGGAGAAAGGTTGGGTACCTCTTCTGATTAATTCTACACTCTTTGTAATCTGATGTCCCTGTTACTCTTACTGTTACCCTGTTTATGTTACTATGTCACAGAATAGCTTTGATCTTACCATGTGCTGGTGCAAGCATTGAATTGCGTTTCATTTATTCTTAAAAGGCAGCACACAAAGAAATAGAAAAACCATCAGCACGTACATTCCCTTTGACTTATAAAGTGTGTTGGTATATGTATACATCTCGTATAACGCTTAAAAAAATAAAATAAAAAAAGAAGAATATAAAAAAAAGAAGGTGTGTAAACACACACACCAGGATTTTTTTTTTAAACAATCGCCAAAGGTTTGCGCAGCTCTTTACATAATGGGGGTGACAGTACTGTTACAATACAGTTTGGAGCTTACACAAGCACATGAAATGTATGTTATTGCAAAATCGTAAGACCATGATAATCAGGTTAAAAGCATGGGAATATATATTTTTTCCAATATTGACCTTATATTTTGTTATGCTTTCAGAACTTTGTTTGCTTAACTCTTACTATATATATGTTGCTTTTTAGCAACTGAGAGCTTGTTCACACCAAATGCAGTGCATTCCAGAGTGGTAGCTGCTGGAACGCACCACGATCCCTCACGAAACTTCCCCGTGTTCTGGGGTTGGAAGGGGGGCGTGGCGGTGCATTGAATTCAATGGCACCGCCTCCACGCCCCCCCCCCCCCCCTCCGCAGTGTGATCGGACACGTGGCAAAACTTTGCCTGCGTTCCGTTCCACTGCAAACAAAAAATAGGGCTTGCTCTCAGCGGGAAGTTTCGTGAGGGATCGCGGTGCATTCCAGCAGCTACCGCTCTGGAACGCACCTCATTCGGTGTGAACAAGCCCTAAGTAAACTGCTGTCCCTGGGTGCTTAATACATTTAGCCCCAACGAGTATAATCTAGCTAATGCATATAACTAAAAGTTACTAAATGTTCTCCATGAACTGCTGGTGTAAAGGTGTTGTCACTGTTCCCATCCTTTGAATTTCAGGATAATTGAGAGATAAGCATTTTATAAATCACAGCTCAGATAACTCAAATTCTGCAAATGCCATCTGGTTTTTCATATTATTTCTGAACAGAAAATCTTTTGTTTTATCCACTCTTTGCTTGTATGCCAGGGCTGACAAATGTTAGTCATTATTTTACCCTTTTAAAACATTTGGCACAATAGGTAACTTGATGCACTTCTGAAACCTCAGTCTAACTTTCTCACACTACAAAAAAAAAAAATGGTACTGTCCACACTGCAAGGATTTTACATTCCTTCCTGTCCATCTTAACCCATTTCCCCAGGACAGGAAGTTAAGGAGTGCACAGAACAGTAAAAATCTGACAGAGGTTCTAACCCTTTGTAGTATATCCAAAACACACAAACCTTTTGGCTGCATATGTGCTTTAACTTCGATGCTACAAAAGTTAAATAAACTATTTTAAAACTGTAAAAAAACAAATTAAAAAAGGGGGGGAGCCTTTGGCCACACGTAGAAATATTAATATTTCAGGTTCACATAATGCAGTCGCAAAGATCTGTGGTCAAAGGGTGTGGCAAAATAAGAATGGCCAGGGACACAACTGAAATCTGGCCATGAACATTAAGAGAAGTTTAGAAATGATTTTGGTTAAAGTACATCGCTAGAACAAAAACTAAAATTGTTGGCCAACTAAAAAAAAAAAAAATTAAGTTCTCATATAATAAGTGGCATTTCCTGTCTCAATAGGAATTTGGGGTTTAGCTTAGAATGTTAGGAATTTTTGTGGCTGTGCATAATGATCTAAAAATTGTTTTCTATCGAACGGTGGCGGCTTCCTTCCTTTCTAACCATTTAAACACAGGCTTGTGTGGTTTGTTGAAATATTAGGTCACAAAAGGTATATATAATTTATATAATTTTTTGGACCTGGGAGTAAAAAATGCCTCCTGATAATCAAAAGATGGAACAAATAAACATAGGATGACAAAATAAACCCTAAACAGATCAGATATATACAACATACATGAATATTGTGATGTTCCGTAGGTTCATAAAAAGTTCTGGTAGTGTGTCAGAAAACCAGAATCCACATTAAGTCCCTCCTTTATGGCGTTGAAATGTAAAATCATTTTCATCTCAAATGTTTTCCTTTCATGAGAGTTTTTAAAATTCCTTTTCAGTACTTTAAATATTGAGGTTGTGGATGGAGTGATCCTTCTAAGAGAAGTGATGTCCTACTGGAGTGCAATATTCATTCTCTTTGTGGTTCTTGATCAAACTCTTGTGTAGGTTCATCCTGAGATGCAGTTTAAGGCCAGTTTCCCCAATGTAACAACCTTTGTCACATGCTGAACACTGCATCATGTACACCACGTTAGTAGTAGTGCATGAGTATGACCCCTTAATATATATCAATTTTATTTATTGTGGTGCACTGTAAGACATGCATGAGGATAGAGATATATAAACTATATTGCCAAAAGTATTGGGACACCTGCCTTTACACGCTCATGAACTTTAATGGCATCCCAGTCTTAGTCTGTAGGGTTCAAAATTGAGTTGGCCCACCCTTTGCATCTATAGCAGGCGTCCACAAGGCTTAGGAGTATGTCTATGGGAATGTTTGACCATTCTTCCAGAAGCACATTTGTGAGGACAGGTACTGAAGTTGGACGAGAAGGCCTGGCTCGCAGTCTCAGCTCTAATTCATCCTAAAGGTGTTCCATCAGGTCAGGACTCTGTGCAGGCCAGTCAATTTCCTCCACCCCAAACTCGCTCATCCATGTCTTTATGGACCTTGCTTGGTACACTGGTACGCAGTCATGTTGAAACAGGAAGGGGCCATCCCCAAACTGTCCCCACAAAGGTGGGAGCATGAAATTGTCCAAAATGTCTTGGTATGCTGATGCCTTAAGAGTTCCCTTCACTAGAAGGGGCTAGGCCCAACCCCTGAAAAACAACCCCACACCATAATCCCTTCTCCACCAAACTTTACACTTGGCACAATGCAGTCAGGCAAGTACCATTCTCCTAGCAATCGCCAAACCCAGACACGTCCATCAGATTGCAAGACAGAGAAGCGTGATTCGTCACTCCCAAGAACACGTCTCCAGTTCTCTAGAGTCCATTGTCGGTGTGCTTTATACCACTGCATCCGACGTTTTGTATTGCACTTGGTGATGTAAGGCTTGGATGCAGCTGCTCGGCCATGAACACCCATTTCATGAAGCTCTCTAACGCACTGTTGTTGTGCCAATCTGAAGGCCACACAAAGTTTGGATGTCTGTAGCTAGTGATCCTGCAGACAGTTGGTGACTTCTGCTCACTGTGCGCTTCAGCATGCGCTGACCCCGCTCTGTCATTTTATGTGGCCTACCAGTTCGTGGCTGAGTTGCTGCTGTTCCCAGTTGCTTCCACTTTGATATAATACCACTAATGGTTGACCGTGGAATATTTAGTAGCAATTTCACGGAACACCTGAATCCAATGATTTGGAGGGGTGTCCTAATACTTTGGCAATATAGTGTATATATAATACACACAAAAAAAAAAGATAGTAAAAAAGATAGTAAAAAAGATATTTTAAAAAAATCAGTTTTAAAATGATAAAAAGGCAAAAGTAAAATTAAACTGACTCAAAACCTTAGCTGC
Organism: Nanorana parkeri; assembly: GCF_000935625.1. Classification (NCBI taxonomy): domain Eukaryota; kingdom Metazoa; phylum Chordata; class Amphibia; order Anura; family Dicroglossidae; genus Nanorana; species Nanorana parkeri. Next base: position 27,495 of record NW_017308137.1, on the reverse strand, counting down.
TTTTTTTATTGATATTGGCAAAAATAAAAGAAACCTAATACAATTGCAGACTGTAAAAAATAGTCCTAGACTTAAGGGCTTAAAATACAAAAAAAGTTTTCAGCAGCATCACAAAGAGAAAGTGTGGTAAGAAAAGAAAAAAGCAAATGTTTTCTGTTCCAAGCAAGAATAATGGCTGGTGTTCTCTGTCTGGACTCCATGGTTCCATAAATTAACACCTCTGCTGCAAGTCACTCGAACAAAGTCCTACACACACACACACAAACTACTTTCCTGTTTTGCCAAGTTGTAAAAACAAGTTTTATAGCTGCATGACAAATACAGTAAACTCATTAAATCACCACAAACTCAACAGGATTAAAAAAAAAAAAAAAAAGCTATACACAAAAAATTCTTAAGAAAGACAAAATCATACCCTTCTGAAAATATAAACCATTTCCGCATAAAAGAAGGTACTGTCTGCTTAACTGCCTTCAAACCATTTCATTTATTTGCTTCAAAAGTTACCATAATCAAAGTAGCCGCTATATTATTTTTTAGTAAGAAAATATTCAAGATGTTCTGACCATTTGTTTAAAAGCATAGTCCACTTATTGAACCAGGCTTCATGTTACACCCATATTTAGGGTGAATCATGAAACAAGGTCACATTCCCCTAAAGCACCCCCCTCCCCAAGTTACCAGATCCCAGGGTTCTTCTTCCTGCAGAATTCTGTTTAATGTGTAACTTGCCACAGCCGTGCGTGGCTTCAATGCAAAAAATTAATGTTGGGGCATTTATATTTTTTTCTAAAAGGTGGACTATACCGTTAAGATATATTAATTTCTCCAAATTAATGTTTAGGATTATGTGTTGACATCCCTTTAACTAATTAGCATTTTTTTGTTGTGCTGGTCTTTTTCGTTCAAAAAAGTTGCCAAGTGTCTTTGGACACAAAAAGGGAAGAGACTTGCTGGTGTAATACATTTTCTTTACCACCAACACCATTTCAAAAGAGCACTGCTCGCCTACGTATTGCCACAAAAGGATGCTGCCCATGCCAGGAATGTTAAGAATGCTCTATCAATATCCACTTCTACGTGAGCACCCTGAAGAAAATGTATGTAGTTTAGCCATCCATTTTTAGACTTTGACCCTGCATTGGCAGCATGACCCATTAGACTGCTTGTGGCTCCATCAGAAGTAGGTGGTGTCCAGTTGATAGGTTTAGAGTTTGTGTGTGGTCCCAGTTGCAAAGACCTTGCCACATGCCTTGTATTGCTTCAGCAGTGCAGCAGAGAGTCATTGCAACAATCAAAGGACCAGATGACAGCCACTGCAAGACAGTCAAAACAGTAAATCTGTTAAAAACACCTTCCCGTCTGAAAAAAGCTGCGATTAATGCTACTATTCCTGGATGCATGTACAGTGGAGTGTACTGGAACTAGTACCGGACATATAGGATATTGACAGACCAAAGGAGGACAGGGTCACCAAGAGTAAAAAGAGTTTCTATCTTTTTAGCAGATAAAATGAGTGAAATATTCTAAGGAAACAGGAATCCAACATGGTAATTACATCTTCAAAAGTCAGTAACAGGGAAAAATCACCCAAAATGCCATGTAAGGGATACTTGAATTAGTAGATCCACCCATGTATAGCCATCTATAGCCATCTAAAAAGAAAAAAAACTTTTTTTTTTAGCGGATAGCCATTCTGTCTAGCTGTCATGCTGATCCTCTGGTGTCAATATTAGAATAAATACTCAAGGGGGAGGGTGGGTTTGGTTAAGTCAGTACAAAGGGGCAAAACGAAAAAGTGCACTTTGTCTTGAAGCCCTTCTAACATTCCGGTTGCCTGGGCTAATATTTTTGAGTCACAGACTAAGAAAAAACACAAATGTAAATGTGTCAGAAAAGGGTCAGAATTCCTGATCTCTATACCTGTTCCAGGCCAGTGACACAAATAATTCATCAGCATGCCTGCCAGGAAACTAGCACTTTCAGAAGGAATGGTCAGCAAAAGCAGCCTCCATCATTTTCTTATAACAGGTTAGTTATATCGCTAGCGCTATCTGAACGCACTGAGCACCATCTCTGAGCATCATCTTCATTGACGCTCAGGGAGTTCAGCCGATTCCCACTACACCGCGGCCCCTTTGTCCCCAATTGCAGCCTACCGTGCAGTCCGACTTGCTGACATTCATCCTGCGGATACCGCACACTGCTGTTGAGGCCAGGCCTGGCCAGCTCAGTCCGCACAGCCCCAGCATCTGACTATTCTTGCCAGCCAAAGACCATCCAGGCACGCACACATCCTCCCCACTGTCACTTCACCCTGTACCCTGGTTAATTCACGTTCTACACAGGGATTACAGAGGACCTTCTCCTGAGACACAAGGACACCTCAAACGTGAGTTTATCTATACAGTAGTAACGCTCCAAAAATCATTTGTGTATTATAACAGGTTAGAGTGACCGTCATTTGGAAGTATGGGGGCCATCTTCACTGCTCTCCTTTTAGAATGTGAGTTTCCTGGCTGTTATGTTGACGCTTTGATTTCAATGCCTGAATAAATGACCTGGAAATAAGGAATTTTGACATTTTTCGGACACATTTACAGCATGTTTGTTCCAAGAGTGAAGTCAGACATGGCCAGACAACTAGCACGTCCAAAAGAGGACCAGAAATAGCATCCCCCATACTTTTCTCATGGCAGAGTCAATTTACAGACACCTGCGGTCTCTAGACTCGCCAGATACTACAGCATTGTATGGGTGGGGTTAGGAATACTATACTAGACTTTCAAAATAGAGTGGAGATTGTGTTGCCAAAATTCCATGCAACTAGGGACAAGACAATTTTCCACGGTATAATGGCCTGGCACAGACTACCTTCCAGTGGGGGGAGGAGGTAGGGGGCAAAACCTTGGGCTAGTTGGCGGTTTTCCTAAAATAATATTAATAATAAAATGCTACTTTTGACTGGAGTCTACTTGTCTATTGCACCAAAAATGTCCCTAGATTTTCCAGCTCACTGGTTAATTACAGTAAAGTACCAACATGGCATTCTCTACTTGGTACATACCATGTAGCAAGTTATTAAACATGTCTAAAATACCAAAAGCCAATCATAAAATGGAGAAAATAAGAACCTTACAGGTTGCCATGTACAAATAATTTACTGCTGTTTGTTCCCTACAAACTATTTTTTTTAATTATACAGATGCGAGTTCCTCAGTGTATGCTGTGAACCCATAAGTCTGCCCTGTAATGGATCCAGATATACAGCTCGTGACAGAAGCGGCCAAGCTGTGCATCCTGCTAAGTCTACAAATAAGAAAACCTCCCAGAATTAATCCTTTCAAGGTGTGGCTAGGTGTACAGTAATGGGAAGCAATGACAAAGCAGCTGCATGCTCCATTTCAGGAAAGTGAAATTTATACACGTCCATATTGAACAGACGCCTGGTTCTTTACATGTGCTGTTCTTTGTTCCCCAAGAGCCAAGGTATATGGGAGTCTACCCTCCGCCCAACAGCTGGGCTTACACAATAGGAACAGCAACTTGCAGCTTAATCTGGACAGATAAAAGTAGTATGAGGGAAAAGGAAGAAACAGAACACCAGTGTTGGGTTTTTCAGCTTCATATTGCAGGCCAACACTTCCTTCCATAATATAAGCAGCGAGGGAATAAGAACACTTCTTTCCCCGTCCAAAATATCCCTTCTGAGTTTGTCTCTAGGGGGCAGAAGATCCTCTTTTTCTGAACACATTTCAGATCTGTGCTCTTTAGTCCAGTGTCATAACAGGATTTAATAAATCCACTACACAAGCTGGGTTACATAGAGGGGATTGGCATAACTGTATCAACAACCAGGACAAAATTATCTTTAATTAAAAGCACACTCCAGTCAAAACGGATTAAAAAACATTTTTTTAAATGCAACTAGTGTAATTGAGTTTAATTAGATGTCTGTCTCAATACAATCCTATTTACAGCAGAACTGAGACTGGTAGAGAAAGTGGCAGTCAGTATTAGGAGTCAACTAGGTGCGCCACATGCAAACGTAGGTACAAGGAGAAAATATATATACACAGCACAGGCTTCAGTAATGCACTCCTACCGATATTGTAATACTGGTGTGTGCATTTATTATTACTGAATATCATTAGAAGCCCACTTAATGCAAATACTCATCCTTACCATAAGGACCCATTGACACCTGAATACAGTTTGCTGCAGCGTACATGTTTGTGTGTTGAGGTACATTGCATTACATGGTCCATTTATTTTGACAAAGCATGATTAATGCATCTCAACACACACAAAAAAAAAGTCACACAGCTTTTTTGCAGTGCAATGCACATCATTGTGGTGCCCTGTAATGCAGCTCTGCATTGGTGCCATTCAAATGAAATGGCATAACAGTAATGCGCACATGGTACACTCCCTATACTTAGAGAACTATGAGGGGAGTGATTTTCTCTCAACCTCATAGTTCGAGCCAACGTGCGACAATGAAACTGTCACAGGTCGGCTCAGTAGATCGGGAAGTGAGCGACTGTCACTCACGGCTCCCTGCAGGGATTCTCCCCCCCTTCCCGCTCTGATCCTCCAGCGCTGACTGGCAGAACGGACGGGTGAGGGGGCGGGTACAGCTGGCTCTGCCTCTAGATAGGCAGACCCAGCTGTCAATCACGCAGCTGGGTGGAGACAGTAATGTCGGAATCCGACCTGGCTGCAAGGGTCTCAGTATATATTGCGGTATACTGAGCTTTGGGTCACGGAAGCCTGCAAACCTGCACCCAATTTTAAATCTTCTGCCCCCATGTGCTCCAAGATGGAGACTCTCATAGTTTAGAGTTAGGACCGCACAAGAGGTGCCTTGGCGCGGCAGTGCGGCTTTCACATCCTCTGCAGAAGACGTGTATCCAAACCTCTGTTATTATCCTTAGTGGTGAGACAAGTTGTTTTACATGCTGGTTTGTGAGTGTGCCGTGATGCCTCTACTGTTTTGGGTCACGGAAGGACGCTAGTTTGTGTCCTCCTGTGACCCTTAGGAGAACTATGGGGGGAAAACACTTACCCCATAGTTCTCCTTTAAGTTTCCCTATAGGCAATATACTTAAAGTGTATTTCCACTTTTGCAGCCAAACTGGGATAACACCTATTTTATATTTGTTACATGTTCCTATTCACATTGCATAAGCTATAAAATAAAAAAAATGCTTCTTGCAGTTTAAATTGTTTTTACCTGGGATAGGGTTTTAAGTGTTAAAAATTCTTCTTGCTACTATTTCTTTGAAATGTTGTTAGGAGGGGCTGTGAGGGGTCTTGTCCGTTCTATGTTAAAGAAGCTTATAAGATAAACATGATCGTCAAATTTCTGTCCCAAGACTTTCCATTGGGACAGACCACTGTGCCAAGGTTTAGAAAAACCTGGAATCAGCCATCTTGCCTGATTTAACAAAACATCTAAAAAGCTAAGAAATGTTTTGAAAAGTCATTTTCAGTATGCTGTGTGAATAGCACACAGCATACACACATATGGAGGGGTTTTCCTAAATTTGACTCCAAAAAGTGGAAATACACTTTAAATACTGGATAGTTAAAAGAGACCATTTTTATTGCTTATAACACACATTCTTTCAATCCTGAGCATGAACATTTAAACAATAATATAAATTAGATTCTCCATACATTGCCCTAGACTGACCATGAACCAACAAGCTTTTCCAACCTCGTCCCCTTAACGGTGTGAATATTGATCCCAATGGAAACTCTGCTATTTCTATTAGTCAGTTTTTTGGCTAAGGTCACATGGTCATCAGTACAAGCAGTAGTTTTATTTTTTAAAAGGAAAATAGTCCTGTATATATCTCCCAACTCCTAAACAGCATATTATTTCAACCAACTGTTATCCTAAACTGCTGCAACTTGGTATGAATAAGACGTGCATTGTACGTCCACTGTACTTAAAGGGCAACTGCACTGGTAATAGAATACGTTTTAGATTGCAAGCTCTCATGGGCAGGGCCCTCCTTACCATCTTGTCTTCCTTACTTGTAATAAAAAACTTGTAACATCTTCCTTATATTGTAAAGCCCGGCACAAACTGCTAGCGCTATAATAATAATATGAACATGAAATGCTGAAAAGTAGGCCCTCTGGCCTGAGGCTGTATCCAGGAAGCAGTGGGCCACTGGTAAAAAAAACCAAGAGTGACAGGTAGGGTTGCACAGATACCAAGTACAGTACTCGGTACAAGTACGAGTACATGTACAGATACTTTTGAGCTCCAAGACTAGACTAGAGAAAAATTAAAAATTAGGAGGCAGCTGTCATTTGTAAGGAGCACTCGGAGCTCCTGGGATTTGTACATCTGTTTTAATGTACGATTGTTTTTATAAATATAAATAAAGGGATGCACAGATACCAGTTTTGCGAGTACGAGTACTGGTACTTGCCGAGTACTTACAAGTATGAGTACTGATACATTTTTGTTTGTCATGTGACAGTTTTTCTAAATCAATACAGACTAATGATTTCAGGACAGTGGTGGAGTGCCAGAGCCAGGTCCCAGCTGCAACCCTGGTAGTTCTCCTGAAAATGCCAAGTATCTGCACTGGTACCCGAAAAGTATCTCTGCATCCCTAGTGACAGGCCAAGTATTGCAGGTCTGTTACTGTTAATTTCTACTAATGAGGAATAAATGGGTGGGACAGGCCAGTTGCTTTCCAGGGTTAAAAGGTATAACAATTAAAACATTTTAAAAAGACAAATAAATGCACAAAGTTAATCTGCAAATAAAAACTTCCCCAAACGACCACATCAAAAACTGATTGGAACACTTTATTTCTAATTAAACAATAATGTTCCCAGTGGAAATGCAGATGGAGGGGGGGATGAAGGGGAGAGAGAGCGCAAGAGAAACACGTTATATACAATGCAAGACAGACACTGATGTGTAGGAGTTTAGACTAACTCAAATGTCAAGTCAAAACACCAACTAAAGCTGCAACTGTGTAAGCAGCCCCAAATTATGCAATGTTTACATAAGAAAACATGCGTGGGTATAAGCAGCTTGGCACAAGAGCAGTACTTCGCTTGCTAAACAAAAACGAAGTTATCATTGCGCGCAGGAATTGCTCACTGGAGGCGTGTGTAAAATTGTGGCTGCACATTCCCACAGTTCAGACTCTGGAGCTCAAGAAAATTACAAGTGTTTTTCTTCATCAACAAAACCTCATCTAGAGCTGGGAAGTCATCAGAAACCAAGCCCTGGCTGGAATCCTAATGCTAGCTACACATGTACATACACCCCACACGCGCTTCAACAATGGGAGCTAAAAGTAACTTCAACCAGCTGGCAAGGCCATACATAAGCCTTCTGAACTGAGCGGTCTTTACACAGCTGTCCATTATACTTTACTGACACTGTTCAAGTTCTGAGGTTTATGACTACAACAAACCCATTTCAAAAGGAATGTGTTCTTTGGTTAGGAGCAGAATTAGATTTGGTTGAAGAGCAATTAAGAGCACTTAGAGGTTGGTAGAAGCAAGGAAAAGGTCAGCAGGCCTCACATGAAAGCCCAACTGCAATGCCAGACATCTACGAACAGAAAAAAAAAAACACAAAAGTTGGAAAGCACAAATCTCTACCAAACAAAGAAGGTAGAAGGTGGCCAAAATGAAAAATGACAGATCAGGTTTAAAATTTCCAAATAAAAAATATTTAAAAAGATAAATTAAACATAACCTAAATAGACAGGAATCACAGTATTAAAACAAAATAGCCAGTGAATACATAGGAGAGGCTTATGGCCAGAACCTTATGATTTTTTTTATACCTATTGGAGGAGGAGGAGGGGGGTTTCGTGGGCAGCTACTTCAATTGGCAGTTTACCCCAGCGAAAACAACTAGAGTTATTAATCCTGACCTACCAATCTTCTCCATCTGAGAACTGTCAACTGGTTATATATTGTAATGTCCTGTGAAAAACTGTTGGCATTATAACAATCCTGTATAATAATTAAACAAAAATAAAAAATTCTGTACCCACAGCCATAGAACGGTAACCCAGTCCAATACTAATGTCTATGGCTAGCTTTAACGTGAATAGGTTAACTTTATTCTGCCACTTACCAGCAGTACATACTCCAGACTCTACACACTACTCTAACCAGCTGTCAGAAGCAGGAGCCCTGTGCAAGCTACAGGTTGCTCAAGTCTTAAAGCAGAACTCCAGGTTAAGCTTTTATTAAACTCTGCAGTGGGGCAAATAGCACACTTTCTTCCCAATGACAAGGCAAACATATAGTGAATTTATGAGCAGTTGGTCATTACCTTCTTACTGCCTGGCTTGTCAGTGGCAAGGCATTAAATAAATCACTCGCTGCTATGAACACAGACAGTAGAACTATGCTGGGTACATAAAACAGAACAGTAAATTGGGTGGGGGACACTGAGCCAGACACCCGAGTCAGTCCAACACAGATCCCCAACCTTTTGTCCTCTTCTGAAGGATACTGCCCACCCATTAGTCTGAATACACTGTTGCCATGGCGCCCTGTGCGGCCGCACTGCTCGCACACCCCTAAGGCCGGCCCTGGTGCCAGCCACAGGCAGGTTAGGTATTGAGAAAAATATAAAGGGCTGCCTCAATCTTCCTTTTTCTATTAAACACCTTTTCAGGCCATGAATGAAGGACAGAAATTGTACTCTAATTAAACTTTCTGGTGTGTAAACATACTGGCTCATATGCTCAAGCACGTTTGTGTACTGTGCAGACACACCCAAAAGCAGCATGGTCTCCAAGGGAACAACAGATATTCTCCTAGGAAAATAAACCCTGTTTTAGTGTTTATTCCAGGGAGAAAACGGATAAGGGTGTCTGTTCAAAGTGGAAGTAAAGTGTCTAGGGTAAAAATCGCTGAGAGGCAGGTTTTTATATAGAAGAGACCATGTAAGTTTCTTCTGCCACAAATGCCTCAACGTGCCCGTCAGCAATTAAATTGCTGACAGGCACGTTGATGCTTAACCCGGGAAAAGACAACTGGTGAAAGTGGATAAGATGGCGATGGAGGGACGCACGGACAGCGCAGCACTGGAGGGGATCTTTTTCAAGGTAAGTCACACAGATAATTGTGCAGATTAGCACATTAAGGGGGGAGTTGGGGTTCTTTTTCTCT
>NW_017308137.1:16883-18295 GCF_000935625.1 Nanorana parkeri | reverse complement strand
TTATCACCCAATCTGGATTGAGCAGCAATTCCATTAAGGCCAACTCAAGCCAAAATGTTGTTTAATTTGTATAAGCTGAGGAGGGGTTAGAGTGTCAGGTTTTCATTTCTGCATGTGTCCCCACTGAGGAGATTTTCTTTTAATACCTGTCAAGACAGGTAGCGATAGCAAATCTATTCAACAGGGACACAGCCAATATAAATGCACATTTTGTAGTAGACTGACGCAAGGTTACAAACTTCTAACGTTTTTACTGCTGTCTGTAACTTCCATTTCTGATGACACATGGACAGGAATATTATGGGATACTTATCACGCGTTTACGGAATAATAATAAAATTAACAGAGGATTTATAGTGCCAGCAGTTTGTGCAGCGATTTACATAACTAGAATATAGAAAAATAGTGAATATCTACTGTAGCACACAAAATTCTCTGTAGCCCTAACAGGGCCGTCTTTAACGCGGGGCAAAGAGGGCGCTTGCCCCGGGCCCATTCATGGCTGTGGGGCCCAAAGCAGCTGCCCCTCGAGCTAGCTGCCAGCAGAAACTTGCCGATCGGATCTCCCGCGTAGCGCAGGGATCGGCAAGGTGTCCGTACCGCCACGGTCGTACCGTAGAATCAGCACAGGAAAAAAAACCCTTCCTGCTCGTGGCCAGGAAGGTACCAAAACATCACATTAGCTCAAACAGACTCTCAGTTTGACAGCGACAGGGCTGAGCGCTCATACGTTTCCTCGATCGTCTGTACGGTCCATTCACTCGGTCTTCTGGAGCTCTGCCCACGAGACACGGCCAGCACAGTACTGGCGAGTGGCGGCCTGGAGAGTGCTGATGAGAGCGCCGTGGAGAGCGCTGGTTTAACCAGGGCTCTGTGGGGTCTAACAAGGCTGGTTAGACCCCACAGTGCCCTGGTGAGACCCCCCCCACAGGCCTGCTACCCTGGTGAGGCCCCCACAGAGCCCTGGTTTAGCCAGGCCTCTGCAGGGTCTCACCAGGGCTCTGTGGGGTCTCACCAGCACTGGTTAAACCCCACAGAGCCCTGTTGGGACCCTACAAAGTCCTGATAAGACCCTATAGAGCTCTGAAGGGCTCTTTGGGATTTCACCAGGGCCCTGTGGGGTCTAACCAAGCTGGTTAGACCCTACAGAGCCCTGGCGAGACCCTACAGAGCCATGGTGAGAGCCTACAGAGCTCTGGCTTAACAAAGGCTCTGTGGGGTTTTACCAGGCTTTGCGTGGTCTAACCAGAGCCCTGGTGAGCCCTCACAGAGCCCTGGTTAAACCAGGGCTTTGTATGTTCTCACCAGGGCTCTGTGGGGTTTACCAGGACTGGTGAGACCCCACGGAGCCCTGGTGAGACCTCACAGAGCCCTAGTTTAACCAGGGCTCTGTGGGGTCCCACCAGGGCTCT
>NW_017308137.1:15002-16794 GCF_000935625.1 Nanorana parkeri | reverse complement strand
GGGGGGAAAATTTTTGGGGGGGGGGGGGGGCCAAGAGAATGTTTGCCCAGGGTCCGATCAGTATTAAAGACGGGCCTGAGCCCTAAGTAAGTCACCAAAACTTAAAATGAAAAAGCAACCACATACAAAAACCCTATAATTTTGACCATAAAAAAAAGTAGGTTTACATGAAGCATAATGCAACATTAATTTTTACAAAAACTGTTATATTGACGGCCAAGCAGAGTCAAAGATTTGGTAAGCATAAGAACTTCTCATTTACAGTTATAGAAACTTTAGATGTTTTCCAGTTTCCATCACAAATTGACTGGAACAATGTCGAAAATTTAGTTCCATATTAGACATATCCAGTACCATAGTCAAGTATTCTATTTCCAAAGTTATCAAATGGATCTAATAATGGACAAATTTAACATCACGGTGATGTAATCTATATCCAGTGACAAAATGTCAGAAATAGATTCTCATTCATTGCAGACAGGTTAAGCGAAACATGGAACATCAGTTGAGGTTTATAGATTACCTCACCGGGAAGTTTGTCCACTATTTTTTTGTAAAGCGCTGTGCATACTGTTGGCGCTATATAAATCCTATATAATATTAATAAGACTGATCCATTTGATTTCCTTTGAAATAGATTACTTGACTATGGTACTGGTTATGTCCAATATGAGACTAACCTTTTGAGATTGGTCCAGTCAATGTTTGACCAACAACCAGAATATATTTAAAGCCTCTATAACTCCAAACTGTTAGGTCTAGAGTTGCCTTTTATGTGTTATATCACTGTCAGCTATATGTTGAAACAGCTTATGCAAGTAATATTCTTATATGAACAATATAACACATTTAGATTATGTAAGATTATGCGTACGTGTCAGCAGTATGAGCATTTCCTCTTTCCATAATGTGTACGCGATTGTCTGTGTATATAAACTGCGCCTTTTCTATAATAAACTCGAACATGATTAGACTTACAAACTGTGTCTCTCTATGATTGCTTCCCGGAGCTCTGTATAAGGATTTCTCTGGTGTGTCCGGTTCCGAGTGGTCTTCAAATTAACCCCTTGCACAAACTAGAAGTTCTAAATATACTTACCTACTCTCTGGCTCTACTTGGATCTCTAGATAAGTTTTTTGGAAAAGTAAATGTTGTAAACATCTTATTTATGAGCAGAAACAGGGTTTTTTGGTATGTGGTTGCTTTTTCATTTTAATTGTTATAAGATATGGTGATCTACTAGGGCTAGGATAATAAAAGTTAAAATATATATTTTTTCTGTTGTGATACTGCCTCATAGTCATTATATTTTTGGAAATAAGATTTCTAACAATTTAGAAAATACATGAAAGCTTCTTATATCAGGCAATTATAAAGGGCACACCCCATACCTCCCAGTTTATAGCGCAGTCCCCACACCAAGTTAAAAAAAATTTATGTGGGTGTTCATACTTTTCAATCTCTCAATCGGAAGTCAGTTGCATGTAGGGGAAAGACATTGAAGACTACACTTTTGATAAACCCCTGAAACTTTCAAACACAGCTGTAGAGGTTATCCCTGCCTAGGTTTCCCAGCCTCAACTTCCATGGTAGGTTTACTGGTCCATAAAATCATAATAGAATGTGTTATATACACACACACACAAGGCTTTGATGATTATGTGGCCAAAAAATAATCATCTTAACCCTGAACTCTAAAAATAATTCGGAGGTTTCCCATTTTGGGTTATAAAATGGCAAATGTTCCTCAGCCAAGGAACAGCCTTTAACTACCTCCGGGCCGGCCGATCG
>NW_017308137.1:2576-14410 GCF_000935625.1 Nanorana parkeri | reverse complement strand
CCATCAATCACTGATAACACTAAACTGATGAGCGGTAAAAACGTTTAAAGTGTCGCCTATGGCCAATTTTGGCTGCCGTCGTTTTCTGCGATGTCGCGGGTGCGCGCAATTTTAAAGCTTGACATGTTTGGTGTCTATTTAACCGACGTGACCTGATCTTTTATATTTGACCAAAAAACTGGGTAATAATAAATGTTTCCTAACATAATGTTACAAAAAACGTTTTTTTTTCAAAATTTTCAATAATTTTTCCTAATTATAATAAAAAATAAAACCCGTAGTGGTGATTAAATACCACCAAAAGAAAGCTCTATCTGTCCCCAAAAAATGGTATAAAATTCATTTCAGTACAGCGTTGCATGACAGAATAAACGTCAGTCAAAGTATCGCAGCGCTGAATACTGAAAAATGGCCTGGCCAGGAAGGGGGTCTAAACACCTGGTCTTGAAGTGGTTAAAGCGCTCTTATGTAAAAGCAAGGGTACAACACATGTTTCTCATATGTCTGTGTGCTGGCAAAAGGAGGGCGTGAAAGCAAAAATTACTGGAACAAGGGGAAATAACGAAAATAAAATAGACTGCATCAGCATATTTTATTCACATCGGCTTATTTCCTAGTAATAAAAACATACACTGACACAACAGTAACTTTTTGTTCTTTAATTATGACTGAATGCGCAAGCAAATTCAATGCTTCTCAAGCAGTAAACCCTAAAACCACACCAAAAAAAGACTGAATTAAAACAAAAATGTAAATATTAACTTACCATCAAATTTGTTGTATCGGGAAGCAAAAATATTCTGCATATTACCACATGGTTCAGTGACAGAGGCCTTGAAGTCATGTTTACTTTGCTGATTGTACTTCTCCTCCATGGCTTGAGAGCAGCATGTGTGCCCCTGTGAGCAGACCTTTAGGTGGTCACCTGGAGAGGAAAACAAGAGAGAGAATTATACTAATGCTAACTGAATTCTTCCATTTAAATGCTCTTTGCCCACCAGGCTAGTCAAAGACCCTCAGTTTGCACCACATAAATCCTACAATTACCATTTACACAATTATTCTTTACTGCACAAAGCCTTTTGCAGAACTTTGATCGTACTCAGCCCTTGTACATACTTAAAAGCGAACTACTTTTTTAAATTTTGTTTTAGATAGAGCAGGCAAAGTTAGAGCCTTTGCCTTCTTGACATCTGTACACCTATTGGGGCGACATCCCCTAACTTCCTGCCGGGACAGGAAATACTTGGAAATCTTTCCAACAGGTACAAAGATAAAAGTAAAAACAATTCTGTTAGAGCGAGGAAGGATTAAAACTTCTGGCATTTATTGTTGTCTGTCTTCCTATCCCTATGACAACTGCTCCCCCCATTCTGGTTTTGGTGTCACAAGAACAGGAAAATATGGGAAAGCTCACCAGAGGAATCACAAACAGATATAACCAACAAGCATTTTTATTTCTCCTCAATCTTCTACAATCTTAAATTAAGTTTTGAATGGAAGAGAGTGGTTTTTAGTATGGTCAGAACTAAAAATGAAAATAAAGAAAAATGTTCATATAAATATATGCCATTTCTTTTTCACTTTTTTCCAGATGAGCCTGTTTACATACCTTACTGGCATATTCTTAACTCTGAGCATAAAGAACAATGAATGACTTTCGAGCTACGTACCTACAATGCAGTACCTAATTAGTAGATTGGTAAACCTACAGTTAAAACAATTTGCAGCTAAGAAACTGTAGCAGTGAAGTGACTCTGGAACTAACAGTCATATCATGTATGAGGCTTTAAATTTTTAAGACAAATTTTGTGGCAATATTTCATTAACAATATCTCACACACCAATTTTGTTTGGACATTATCTTTTTTTTTTTTTCTTTATGTCTTCTACATGGCCAATTACAATAAAAAGTGGCACCAACACCACATAAAAAAAGCACATTCAAGTAGCCCAGGTGTTGAATGTTTGGGCTATACAGGCAGGAGAGAAAGCTGGAAGGGGACATAGTTGGCACCAGCTTATATTGGTGGGCATTTGCACATGAATGTTACACTTGCCCTCTCGATCTCCCACCCTGGCATCCAGGAGCGGCCTACCTAAATATGCTGCCACATGTGAAATTGTTATGGCGCCCAGCAATGATGAGCTTGTGTTATAGTCAGCTTTTTCCTTCTGTAGAAGTCAAAGATATGGCCTGGGATGAATACAGAGGACGTCTCTGACTTCAATACGTTCTCAGTCACTGCTTTGGGACAAGCATGAAGATGAAAAATTCAGCGTGAAGTCGATCTTAAATCTGAATTTTTGTTTCAGATCAAAGACTCAGAGTATGCATGCTACTGGATCAGCAAAACCGCCAGGAAATTAGCATTTGAGGATAAGTCCACAATAGCAGCTTGTAATTTCCTTATTGCAGGTGTACTTTAAATGAAACCAAAATCCCAGCAGATATGAATTGTCAAGGTTATATCACCACAATTACCATTCTTAACATATTCTTGAAGGAAAGTGTTTTATCTACACACTAAATGAAACTAAATGCAAAAACTGTTCAGTGCGACGAAGATTTGTTGTTTGGTTAGGGCAATGGTTCATTAAATAAAACAGCAAACTCATTTTTTCAGCCCTTTTGGTTAGAGGACAAATTCAGAAAACCTCACTCAGCTGTTCTTACAACTATGAACACAAGCGATTCTTTGATAGTCCAGATTTGCAGCACACAAAAGAGACCATACTGAATTTGCCCTTTTTAAAATTAGAAATGCATGCAATTTACTACTGGGTAACTTATTACGGTTTCATACATATATTGTCCGATTGGTCACTTCAGCATGCAGGAAACTCTGTTTAGTCACTCACCCAACAATCCAAATTGTAACTTTTCAAATTAGGGCTTCAAATCATGAGAATGAACAAATCTCATCACTTTCAACAGTTTGGGAACAGTATGGACTAAAAACTTCATCTAGTTTAACCCTTTCGCTGCCAAGGACGTATGGCATACAGACCTACAAAAGTGCTTCCAGCTGGCCAGCTCAGTATGCCATACGGCCCTGGCATTTACAGTTCTACTATAAGCTGATGGTCGCTAAAGCGACCATCAGCTTATAGTAGAACTGTTCAGCAGACTGTCCCCTTTAAATTAATAGCTGTCATCAGCGGCTCACAAGCCGCTGATGACTGCTATTATCAAAAATACCGGGCGCCCCCCCCCCCCCCCGCCGGCATCTGGAGTCTCTCATCCCTCCCTGGGATGGCTCCAGGGAGGGATGAGAGACTCCAGATGCCGGCGGGGGGGGGGGGGGGCGCCCGGTATTTTTGATAATAGCAGTCATCAGCGGCTTGTGAGCCGCTGATGACAGCTATTAATTTAAAGGGGACAGTCTGCTGAACAGTTCTACTATAAGCTGATGGTCGCTAAAGCGACCATCAGCTTATAGTAGAACTGTTCAGCAGACTGTCCCCTTTAAATTAATAGCTGTCATCAGCGGCTCACAAGCCGCTGATGACTGCTATTATCAAAAATACCGGGCGCCCCCCCCCCCCCCCGCCGGCATCTGGAGTCTCTCATCCCTCCCTGGGATGGCTCCAGGGAGGGATGAGAGACTCCAGATGCCGGCGGGGGGGGGGGGGGGCGCCCGGTATTTTTGATAATAGCAGTCATCAGCGGCTTGTGAGCCGCTGATGACAGCTATTAATTTAAAGGGGACAGTCTGCTGAACAGTTCTACTATAAGCTGATGGTCGCTAAAGCGACCATCAGCTTATAGTAGAACTGTTCAGCAGACTGTCCCCTTTAAATTAATAGCTGTCATCAGCGGCTCACAAGCCGCTGATGACTGCTATTATCAAAAATACCGGGCGCCCCCCCCCCCCCCCGCCGGCATCTGGAGTCTCTCATCCCTCCCTGGGATGGCTCCAGGGAGGGATGAGAGACTCCAGATGCCGGCGGGGGGGGGGGGGGGCGCCCGGTATTTTTGATAATAGCAGTCATCAGCGGCTTGTGAGCCGCTGATGACAGCTATTAATTTAAAGGGGACAGTCTGCTGAACAGTTCTACTATAAGCTGATGGTCGCTAAAGCGACCATCAGCTTATAGTAGAACTGTTCAGCAGACTGTCCCCTTTAAATTAATAGCTGTCATCAGCGGCTCACAAGCCGCTGATGACTGCTATTATCAAAAATACCGGGCGCCCCCCCCCCCCCCCGCCGGCATCTGGAGTCTCTCATCCCTCCCTGGGATGGCTCCAGGGAGGGATGAGAGACTCCAGATGCCGGCGGGGGGGGGGGGGGGCGCCCGGTATTTTTGATAATAGCAGTCATCAGCGGCTTGTGAGCCGCTGATGACAGCTATTAATTTAAAGGGGACAGTCTGCTGAACAGTTCTACTATAAGCTGATGGTCGCTAAAGCGACCATCAGCTTATAGTAGAACTGTAAATGCCAGGGCCGTATGGCATACTGAGCTGGCCAGCTGGAAGCACTTTTGTAGGTCTGTATGCCATACGTCCTTGGCAGCGAAAGGGTTAAATAATTTCATGACAATGGGTAACAGACATCCCCAGGCAATCATTGTCAGGGAAACTAGTGCTTAGATATTTATATAGCGCCAACAGTTTGCGCAGCGCTTTACAATACAAGGAAGATATTACAGTTACAATACAATTCAAAACAAGATGGTTAAGAGGGCCCTGCCCTGAGAGCTTCCGATCTAAAAGGGAACAATTTATGTTTAGAATCCCTCCAGTAGAATAGAGTACCAGAGAAAAGACCTGCTTCCACTTCTATAGAGAGTTATGAATCTCTTTTTAACCCTATTTAAGTGAATCCAAAAACCTCAACCAGCCCTGAAACAGAGCAGGGTAAATTTATTCATGTAAAATAAACATAATGGAAACAGACACCCAATCTCGAGGTCATGTCAGGCTCCATGAACACTGCTGCCTCTGGTAATGTGGAATGATTTAGAGCAAGAAGAACTCTATGAACAATGATATCAACATGCTTCCCAGCATATGGATGACCACAAGTACAAACCCAAAATGACAATGATCTCCAATTATCAAATGCTGCAGTCTCTGAAATCCTCACAGCCTTCTAACCACATCCAGTAAGGTGGTGGCAGACATATAAGTGTCATACACACACATGAAAATTTCACATAGGGTTTTACTTAACTGGAAAGGACTGCATCACTGTTGCTGCAGCTTTCTTCATCAATAATATGGAGGGAAACGGGGGAGACCTTGGCTGCCTTTACCACACCACCTTCTCTAAGGCTGGGTTCACACCTAGGCGTATTACGTATGCACGTCTGTCGCGCGACCGTAACGCGTTTTTTTACCGCGATCCACGGTAAAAGAATCGCGCGACCGTCGCGCGATTCCGAAGGCTTCTTGGCTGTATCCCAATGGAAAACGCCCTCCAAAACGGCCCAAAGAAGTACATGTACTTGTTTGGGCGTCAGCCGTTTTGTAGGGCGTTCAGACGGGCGGAAATACGGAAAGGTGTGAACCATACCCATAGAAAACAATGGGATTTTCATGGTTGTACGTTTTATAGAGCGTTCATAGAGCGTTGAACGCCCGACAAAACGGAAAGGTGTGAACGGGGCCTAAGATAAGAGTGCTAATATCTGAGAAGTAATGTTTGATACATCTTAAAAAGTTTTAATTGCAAATGTTTTACTAACATTTAGATTTTTTGAAATAGGTTTGTTACAGTCACAGAAATTACATATAGGCATACATATTTTTTCCCTATAATGCTTTGGGCAGTCTTATTTAATGGACAGTCCAACACTGAGGTTAGCCGGTATACATTATGTAAAGTAGGGCTGCACTGATACCGGTTTCGAGAACAAGTACCGATATTTTTTTCCAGTACTCTCAGATACGGAAAGTCCCATTAAGGAAGCCAGGTGGCGTGTAATGACGTGGTGCCCGGCTTCCTGATTGGCCGGAAAGCCGGCTCCATGCTCCCTCGTCATGAGGCGCCTGGCTTCCTGATTGGTTGGGAAGCTGGCCAATCAGAAAACTGGGCAGCGAGTCATTACACGCTGCCCGGCTTCCTGATTGGCCGGAAAGCTGGCTCCATGCTCCCTTGTCACAAGTGTGTGAGTCAGCTACACGCTGACTCACACACTTGACTAGCTGTCCGGCTACTCGCCCAAATACTCGGCATCAGCACCAATACTAGTATCAGTGCATCCCTAATGTAAAGCATACTGTACTGATGTAATGACAGAGAAAGGCCACCAGTTGGCTCAGCTATCTGTATAGATTTTGATAGATTGAAAATGGTCAATGCCAATTGCTTACTTACTCCTGGCACTTCATCTCTATTAAGGTGCCCATACACTGCACGATTATCGTACGATAATCGTATGCGATCGGTTTTTCGTACGATAATCGAGCAGTGTGAACGGAGACGTGCTCGGAAGACAAATGCCGAGTGGGCCGGTGTGTGCATGCGCACAATGACAGTTCAGCATTGCGGTCATCGGAAGCCCGCCCCTCAGGGGGGCGGGCTTGCGATGATCGAGGGTGCGATCTGCCTGTCCAAGATAGGCAGGTCGTACGTTTTTTTAATCCCTCTACTAAAGTCTTGCGATGGTTGTAGAGTGTATGGCCACCTTTACCCTGCCCCAGTGAAGCCTTTGACATGAACAAAGAATTCAGTGTGGAGCTTTATTGAAAATCCGTATGCTGGAGCCTGATCATCAAGCCTGTGCTCTAACACACTGGATTTGACAGAACAATGAATAACCAACGTTGAGTATACAAGAACTTTATGGGCTTGTTCACACCATAATCCCCATGTTCAGTGTTGAATGCGCATTTATAGACTTGTATAACGTGTTTTTGATGTACTTTTAATACATTGCTTTTTCCTATTTTTTTTACCTTGATTAGAATGCAAACATTATTTCCACTTGCTTTTAGACGCGCTTCGGTGCTTTTGTGAGTGTACATGCATTGAGGCCCGTTCTGTTGCAAAAAATGCAGCAGGCCGACTAGCAAGATACTGAAGCTTGGCCCAGTGGGAGATTACTCCATCCACACAGTTTATCGTAGATGGAGGAATCTGTTGCACTTTTTCCATCTGACCATAGAAAATCTGCAGATAGTCTATAGGTGTATGGCCAGCTTAAGAGATAAATGAAGCCAGGAGAAGATCCAATCAGTTCTGGGTGGACCTAAGCTAAAAAGTGTACATATTAAAAGGATCTACAGATACCAGTGCCGATACTTGGCATTTTCATGAGAACTATCAGGGTTGTAGCGGTTGCAGCTGCGACTGGGCCCTGGTGCTCCCCCACCGTACTAAAAACCATTAGTCTGCAATGTTCTAGAAAAACTGTCACATGACACTAAACAAAAAATGTAAATCAGTAATTGCATCTGAGTACTTGGACTGGAAAAAAATGGTATTGGTGCAACCCTAAAATTTTTTATTATTTATATACATATATAAAAATGAAATCATGCAGTAAGACGGATGCACAAATCCCAGGAGCCCCGTATGCTCCTTAAAAATGACAGCTGCCTCCTAACGCGAGTTTCTCTCTAGTCTTGGAGCTGGAAAAGGATCTGTGCATGTACAAAGTACGATACTTGGTATCTGAACAACCCTAGTACATATAATTTGTCCAAGCAGGGCAAAAATCAACAGGTTCACTTTAAAATCCCCACCAGCAGCTTATATTAACCGGCTCTTTGCTACCCCACTGTTCCTTTGGATGAAAACAAAAACTTCAATCTAAGTATGGCAAGCATGTGACTTATTCCCCTTCCTCCCTTGTGACAATTGTGGTGCTCAGCAGCTGGCAACTTGAGCGCCCAGTGCTGTCACATGGGGCAGAAAGAGAGCACTCAGTTCAGTGTAAACTCAAAGTGACGAACTGGAGCATACACAGGGCTTCTTTTCTTCATTTCGAGTGGAAGGAAGCAAAGGGAAGGTCAGAATAAGCTGCTTGCAGAGTGCACACTAAAGTGAACTAGTTGCTTTTTCCAACATGTGCAAAGCACAGGTTCACTTTAAGTAGTAACTTAGACACGTCTATGGAAAACCTACAGCTCAGGAGAAAAAAAAAAGGGCTTTCTTTAGAAAATAATTGCAGTGCTTGGGAAAAAAAATAAATATATAAAGTGCAATTTGTCCACATGAATAGGCTATACTTGTTAAGCTTTGTTCAAGGGATACATGACTCTGGGTCAAGTGAATCAATGTAAACCTGATCCCACAGCTGTACGATTGTGGAAACCCAACCAAGTCTTTCAAATGAACAGCGTTAAGCTTCTTCCCTCAACTCGGACAAAATACTTTCTACTAAAGAAACACCTTCATTGGTCTAATCAACTCCCAGGGCAATTACAATATTAATTGTCTGATACAAAAATGACACTGTTCAAAGAAACTCGACTCTTTGGGAAAAGTTTCTCGCTTGGGCATGTAACTTGAGCTGGTATGTGTTCTGAAGCATTTAGAATTTCTCGGGTAAAGCTAAAAGAAGAATACATTAAAAACTGCCAGACAGATTATTTTCAGAGAGCTGGAATAATAAAAGCACTCAAAAAATGGGATGTGTGTTTTGGCCGAACAAGTATTTAATAAAGTGATACGTCAGCTGAATGTTACCAGCAACACCGTCTCATAATGCTGTATCATCCATATTTTGTTAATAGGAGGCCAATACAAACACTTTAGAAAAAGCATCAGTCCAAGACAGCATTAAGGCAAACCATTATAAGCGATTTGCACGCTTAACGCAAGCACCATTTCTCTGCAGCACACAAGGAAAGCTTTCAGTGAGCCGGGTTATAAAAGGAAAGAAGACATGAGAAAATATCTTGTTTTGATAAGACTGTTTTGCATTGATTTTAACGGAAAGGGAATATAAGACTCTGCGCACTAAAAGACCTTCCTTGAATGTGCTAAGTTAATATAGCAAGTTATGGCCGCTATACCAATACCTATACAACAGTTTAACTCAGGGTTTCTGAACTGGGGAGTGCAGTATATGTCTTTATGGGTACAAGGATGCAGTCTCCAAACACACAAATGTTGCTGACCTGGTGTTCTTTGCTGCAGGTATGCAGTACGGGCTGGTCAAACAGTGTCCTACCCAAAGTTTGTGATTGGATAGAGAAGGAGCAGCAGATGAAGTCATCCAAGTCCTCTCTCCTTCTGTCAGCATGTCCCTTGTCAGCAGAAGTGCATGTAGAACAGCAGATTGCCTACCATTGCTGCCCCTCTTCCTCTAAGTCTGAATATTGCAGTACAGGGAAATACAAGAGGCTGATATCAAGTAAAATTCAATATTAGTTGCATCTAAATATAAAGTTATTTGTTTTTGAATGAACAATTGCATTAATCTGGCTGTTAATTTCTATCTGTCCAAAGTTCAGCTTTACAAAACTGCAAAGACTGCTATCGCAGTGCCCCCCACTGCAAGTTCTGCCTTCCATGACACTAGAGTTGGTGAAGGAAAGGTTTTTTAAAATCATTAAAAAAAAAGGATAATTATTTAGAGAGCAGATGTCTGATCCAAGGAATGATTAGCTAAGAACTTGGTAGTCTACGACATTTAATCCACATCATATAGATTCCCAACAGTGAAAAGGGTAGAATATTTTTCAAGCACCTCAGAACTTGTAATACAAAACTAACAGACATGGGGAGCTGAAGAATAAGAAAAGGTAAAAAAAAAAAAAACTGATGCCCTTTAAAACCATTTCAACCCTGAAAAATATTAGGAAAAATGTAAATCTATTTAAAATGGGTCTTTTCATAAATACAGAGGTGCAGCCAGTGCAATCTGTAATTTAAGTTTTATTTTTGGGGCACAATAAGTGGATACCTTAGAATCCTTATACAGAGTAAAAACTGCTTTGGTCCAAAATACTTAAAATGTGCGTAAACCACAACAACAGGCTTCTCTTATTTGCTCCCTTTTGGGCTGTTAAATATACCATTGAAAATGGTTTTTGTTCAAAAGGGATATTAAAAAATACCACCTGATCCTGTCACAAATCTTGTAAGCCAATAATTTTCTGTGCTCTATGCCTCTGCTAATTGTGGATAGTTAGCATTTTTCCCATCCGGGTGGAGTTCAGAACACCATACTAAACCCGACCACAAACTGGTCAAATTTCAGGTAAGTCCTGCTGACTTCTCTTAAATTCAACCAGTTTGTGGCCTAGTTGTCAGCCCTTAATTGGACAAGCAGCAATTTTTCAAAATCGACTTTTGTCTAAGGAACCAGTTCGAACATTCTCAGCCAACCAGTAAATGCAGCCAATCAACTGCAGCCGTCAGAATACAATAGCTTTGCCGGGGGATTCACCCATCTATGCCATTAGGTGGATGGGGGAAATAAGAGGTTTTTTTTTCTCTTTCAGCATACAGGCTTTGGACAAACGGCTTTAAAGTTACCAAAACTGTGTGTCATGAGGACCTACCAAATCTACCCAATCAATTGTATCTAATCAGACAGACACTTGTACTACATAGCTGTTGGCAACTCTAAAGGAGATATTACAATCAGATGTGAAGTGAGCGTAATAGGTTATGTAGGAGAGGAGACAAAGTGTTAGGACTACAGAATGACACATGGTGACCATGCTGCTTCTCCATAGATACGATACGTGCAGCTTCTCCATAGATTCGATACAGTGAGTGAACATTGTCACCTAAGGACAGGAAGTGTGTTACTGGCAGGATCACCACATAAAAATAAAGGGGAAAAAAAAAAAAAACACAAAAACTTAAGAATCCAGCCATTACATCTGGTAATCTGCAACATATTGCATGTTTGGTTTTAGGTTTGGATACACTTTGAATTTGCCACAGAAAAGGGCAGCCAGACATGCATTTAAGACCCAAGTGCATCAAGACTGCCACAAAGGTAGGCATATCTACAACACGCCAGATTTAAGCAAGATGCCAGACACCCTTGTCTAATCACAAGGGATACATATATGAGGCCATCATTCTCCAGCAATAGCCAACATATCCTTCCGAGATCAGTTGGCCAAGGGAACCAGACATACTCAAGTCAGATGACTACTGGTATGCATCAACAAAGAACAGTAAGCAATACTACTGAAACATACATACTTTCTATCAGTTCTGTGATTTCACACCGACAAAAGAGCGATGGGGAAATGCATACTTGAGGAGAAAATAAAAAATGCACTACAAGTCTTAATCCCAAATATACAGCATGTATATCAGAGAGTAAATAGCCCTACCTACATAACTGAATTGGTCACTTTTTAATTGGTGTTATCAAACATTCCATCCAGGGCCGGCCTTAGGCCTTTAGGCGCCCTGTGCGAGAAAGCTTTACAGCGCCCCTCAGTGACCACACCCCTCAGTGACCACACCCTTTAGTGGCCACACCCCCAGTAACCACACCCATTTATTACCCATATTTTTGGTAAAATATAAAAAGCGGGGTCACGTCGGGTAAACATGTCAAGCTTTAAAATTGCGCGCACCCGCAAAATCGCAAAAAATTACCATGCCCAAAATTGACCATAGGTGACGCTTTAAAAGCTTTTACCGCTCATCAGTTTAGTGTTATCAGTGATTAATAGCCCTACAATTATTGCTCTCATTCCGACGTTCGCGACGATATGTAACATCTGCGGCGTAATGGGCGAAATCGTCGCTTTCACATGTATGCATACCCGACGCCTGTTTGCATGCATGTAATATGTGACAGGTCCTCTTTATGGAGACATCAGGGGTCTCCAAGACCCCTAATGTCACCTAGGACCCCCCTGAAGAAGCTGATGAAGCACAGATCTGCTTCATCAGCTTCTCT
>NW_017308137.1:0-2541 GCF_000935625.1 Nanorana parkeri | reverse complement strand
GGGGCGGACGAGGGAGCGCTGTCATATCGGATGGCCAGCGCCCAGCGGTGAGGGGGAGAGAAGCCGCCCCCAGGACGAGCTGTGTCGGCCGCACAGCGCCCTTGTTGCCATGGCGCCCTGTGCGGCCGCACTGCTCGCACACCCCTAAGGCCGGCCCTGATTCCATCACTAGGAGTGAGAAAATAAAAAAAAAGGTGTCAGGTGGCCAAGGCACAATAAAAATTACTATTTGCACTGATCAGAAATCAGATTTGAGCTGAATTTCAAGCAGGAGATGTCTGGTATAATCTGGTATACAGAGCCAGCTTCCTATCCAGAAATGTCATGGCAGGCATTTGCAGCTAGGCCTTTCCCAGTCTGAAATGACCAAACGCTGCCAACATCTGGCTCAACCACATCACAAATGTTCATGCATTACAGAATATGAAATACTCTGACAACATATGGGGATTTCTATATTTAACTATAATGTTGTTGGGGGATTTAAAGAAAAAGAAAAAAGGCAAAGTAAAGCTGGTAGAGAGCAACTCCCCGAAACACATTGAATTCATCGGCTCTGCCCTGGAAACTGTTCGGCCATGAAATTCTATCACGCCTGTTTTTGAGCAGAAGTGAAGGGGGGACAGGTCATGGACCAACCAGGGGGGTTTGAAATACAAGGAAAAAGGGTCAATCTGTTGAGTATAGTTTGCAGTGCTGAACCATTCATCAACGATCACATAATTACAGACATACCTTGAAATCTATTGCACTTAGCATGATCACATCTGAGCATTGTCATTTTTTAATAAAGGAATGGAAAGATTAAAAAAAATTACCAGAAGCTCAATATAGTCCATGCTTCACAAGAACACCCATGCTGACACTGCAGAATTTATGGTACAAGCTGTTAAAAGGAGAACCCCAGGCAAATCAAATATTAACCCTTGCAGTGAAGCTACTACCACACAGCAATGGTTAGGTGCTTGTTTTGCCCAAGGAGCAAAAATATCAGGGCTAGTTCACACCAGAACTGCATGCTTCTGCGCAGCTGCAATGCGTTTTGCCACGATTGATGGGTTTTCTGCTTAAAATGGTATTTCAGGTAGGTTCCAGTGAGTTTGCATTTTTGATGCATTTTGATGCGTTCCGGTGCTAAAATAGAGCAAGCAGTATTTTTTCTGACTGCTTCCAAACGGACTGCACCGGTTTGAACAGAGCACCAGAAATCCCATAGGAAAGCAGCCAAACTGTACAGATTGCATCACAGCTGCATCTGGTGTAAACTAGCCCTTAAAGTTATACTCACCCAAACAGCGATCCCAGCTTGCTGTTACACCGCTCCCTCCAGCGTGTCTCCCCCTCTGCTCCAGCAATGGCATGTCCCTCTGCGTCCTCACATCCAATACACTGTATTGGATGTGATGCCTTACATGACCTTAGACCACTGGAGCTGAGGGGGAGCAAGGCTGAAGGGAGCGGTCTAAGAGCAAGCCAGGATCCAGGTTTAAGTATAAAACTATGTTATTTTAGCTCCCTAGACAAAGTGAGCACTTAACCCTTGCAGTGCAGAGGTAGCCCCACTGCAAGGATTAAGATTTGATTTGCCCAGAGTTCTGCTTTAAAGCTAAACTCCAGGCAAACACAGCCTAGAGCAAGGTCCTTTTAATTCTGTATAAATAAAAAGCTGCATTAATGTGTCTTTTATATACTTCTTTTAAGTATCTACACTGCAGGGAATTACCCTTGCATTATATTTCATCTATACAGTAAGTGCAGAAATATTAACCAGCATTAAACATTCAAAAATTATTATTATAATACAGGATTTATATAGTGCCAACAGTTTGTGCAGCGCTTTACAATATAATGATTCTAAACCTTAAAAAAAAATACAATTGCAGAATCCTCTAGCACAGCGGTTCTCAACCTGTGGGTCGGGACCCCCTCGGGGGTCGAATGACAATTTGCCAGAGGTCGCCGGGAGTCAGTGGCATAACAACGGGGGGGCCGCCGGGTAGCGATAAGCGGGCTGGCCGGGAGGAGCACAATATTGAAACAGGCAGACCCGGCGGTAATCATGTAGTTGAGTGGACCGGGCTCCGGGCTTTTGCTGTAATGATCTCAGCTCCGCCCCTTGTGCTGACTTCGGTGCCGCTCATCCCACACTGTGTCTCCAGCTGTCCCCTGCCATGTGCCTTCTCTGGAGCCTCACACTACCTCCTCGGGGCCACTCTCTGCACTGTGGGAGGAGCCGTTCTCTCCTCTCTGTCCTCACTGCCTCCTGGTCCCAAGCTGCAGGTACTAGTGTGTGTGTGAGTGTGTGTGTGTGTGTGTCTGTCTGTGTGTGTCATTGTATGTGTCACTGTGTATGTGTGTGTCACAGTGTTTGTCAGTGTGTCATTGTATGTGTGTGTCATTGTATGTGTGTGTGTGTCACTGTGTCAGTGTCATTGTGTGTGTGTGTGTGTGTGTGTGTGTCATTGTGTTTGTCAGTGTGTCATTGAATGTGTGTCTGTCAGTGTGTCACAGTGTGTGTGTGTGTGTGTGTGTGTGTGTGTG
>NW_017308136.1:275484-275761 GCF_000935625.1 Nanorana parkeri | reverse complement strand
CACCCGAGGCCTCCTCTCATGCGGAACTGGGAGTCCCGACGTGGCACTAGTTGCAGAACCGGCCTCGTCATACCACGCCAGTGAGGGTTGCAGTTCAAAAAACATCAAAACAAATAACAAAGTAAGAAAATGAAGGTGGAAAGCTTGTGTGATAATGCTACTGGGAAGGGGGGGACACCTTCAATCCCCTGGTCACTGCAGGTTAGGACAGTAGCATGTCTTTGGATAGTCAATCCTTCAGGACAAGCATGGAGGCAGATTGGTGAGTCTTGCAATA
>NW_017308136.1:272732-273972 GCF_000935625.1 Nanorana parkeri | reverse complement strand
TATGCGACTTACACCTCCATGCGCAGGACACGCCCCCCCCCCCGGGTTAGGGTTTCTTGACTTCTTAAGGGTTAACATTTCTACATGCTTCTCCTTCTTTGTAATGTTAGAAGGGGCTGTGAGGGATGAGGGGTTAAAGGATCACAACCCTGGTTTCTGCAGTCAAATGAGAATGAAGTTTAGGAGAGAAACATAATCCACACATTTCAGTCCTAAGTCTTTCTATAGGTACAGATCATTGTGAAGGTGCTCAGAAAACATGGATTCAGCCATGTTGCCTGCTGCAACAAAACAGTTAAAAGGTAAGAATATTTATTTTTTATTATTTTTCGGGCTGCTGTGGGAATAGGAACACACGACAAACATATAGAGGGATTTTTCTCAAATTTAACTGGTAGGTCTAGACCATTAGACCTAGAGTTTTTCTTACTACCATCAGCACAGGCATTGTGCAACACAGGTGTTGTGTATGACACAAAATTGTTTATCACTTTGTGACAATTTCACATTTCCTAAAATTTTTCTCACTTTTTAGGAATATTTTTTGAGTTTGAAGGGCAGTGCTATTTTTTTTTTCCTATTTTGGGGTGTACTCACCTATTAAGCACAGCTGCTCTTAGGGAGTTATTTGATTCCTAGCGCAGTTTTGTTTCTATCGAACACTTCTTAAAGTTTATTTGAGTAGATCTGGAAAGGTAAGTGTAAGGTGTATATTTTTATTACCTCCGTGGCTCACAGAAAGAAGTAAGTTCAGCTTTAACTGCTATTTCTGTCTTTTCACTTTCCTTAGCACATTTGTAAATATTAGTATTTATATGTAAACCAAATCAATCTCTAAAATCTCATATAAATGTTAAGATGTTAACATAGCTGTCAATAGGAATGAGCTTTGGTTTCCTATAGGGAACTCAGTTTGTTCGCAGTTCAGGGAACCACCTAACATACTAGCCAAATAACAGTTGGACAGTTTGTCAATGTGAATCCATGGCTGCTGTTTGTAAACAGGCCAGCTGGGGATCTGTCATTTAGTGGCAGTAGCACTACCACTGCTAAAGGGCAGATCCCTGATTGTGATTGTCATAACCATATATATTTGGTCCATGATGGTACCCAGCATCCCCGGCCAGTTTGTTTACAAACAGAAGATGGCCGGCGGAAGTGCGGCGGGGTGACATTCTCGGTAGACATGTGCGATTCGCTTCGTTCCAAATCGAAATTCGGACGAATTTTCGGAAATTCG
>NW_017308136.1:268306-271091 GCF_000935625.1 Nanorana parkeri | reverse complement strand
TCGTAGAAAAACTTAAACAATACATCCACAACAAGACAATTGAAAAAAATTAAAAAACTTCCCTAGGGTATACAGTAGTTTAGGAATCATGGGTGGTCTGCAATCCAACTGATATAGTATAACAGGTTAGGGCAGACACCTACTATGTATATCATGTACGGATACAATGTATGCCAGGTTACTCACAGCTCATGTAGCTCAGGGAGCTCAGGGAGGGGCAGTCCTGCTCGAGTTCCACAATGCTGAATGGTATGTTTGCTTCAATGAGTATATCCGATAATAGTGGTTGGGATCCGGAGATAGGGATATGTAGACAGGGCTAAAGATGCAAACGCCCTTCCCTTTTCCCCTGCTTAGGGCTCTCACTAGCCCTCGGGCTCGAATTTCAAATTTGAGAGCAAACCCAAAAGCATTTCCAAGTAGATGTGTGCGGCCGCACAATGAACAAAGCGAAAAGGTATATGTAGGGGTCTCAACGGTAGAGGGTTCCCAGTACGATAATGCGGGGGTGTGCGGCACACACCCCTCTGAAGAAGCCCCTGAGTGGGGAGGAAACGCGTCAGGGTTATGTGTGCTAACAACTTCCCTGGACACTCATCAAAGCTCATCCCGCACATCAGCCGTGGCAGAAGCATTGCTCAGCTTGGGCTTTGAGGTGCGGAGACGGAGCCCAGCCGGCCGGGATTTGGCCAGAGTTCAGCCTGCATCGGAATCCATATCAATCCAGCAGAGTCTGAGTAAAACGACCGGACGACAGTTTGCTTTATTTTGCACAGTCCAAGGATTCATTATCGTACTGGGAACCCTCTACCGTTGAGACCCCTACATATACCTTTTCGCTTTGTCTCCGCACGCGTCTCCGCACCTCAAAGCCCAAGCTGAGCAATGCTTCTGCCACGGCTGATGTGCGGGATGAGCTTTGATGAGTGTCCAGGGAAGTTGTTAGCACACATAACCCTGACGCGTTTCCTCCCCACTCAGGGGCTTCTTCAGAGGGGTGTGTGCCGCACACCCCCGCATTATCGTACTGGGAACCCTCTACCGTTGAGACCCCTACATATACCTTTTCGCTTTGTTCATTGTGCGGCCGCACACATCTACTTGGAAATGCTTTTGGGTTTGCTCTCAAATTTGAAATTCGAGCCCGAGGGCTAGTGAGAGCCCTAAGCAGGGGAAAAGGGAAGGGCGTTTGCATCTTTAGCCCTGTCTACATATCCCTATCTCCGGATCCCAACCACTATTATCGGATATACTCATTGAAGCAAACATACCATTCAGCATTGTGGAACTCGAGCAGGACTGCCCCTCCCTGAGCTCCCTGAGCTACATGAGCTGTGAGTAACCTGGCATACATTGTATCCGTACATGATATACATATTAGGTGTCTGCCCTAACCTGTTATACTATATCAGTTGGATTGCAGATCACCCATGATTCCTAAACTACTGTATACCCTAGGGAAGTTTTTTAATTGTTTTTAATTGTCTTGTTGTGGATGCATTGTTTAAGTTTTTCTACGATTAAATATTCAAATTGTTAAATTACTTATTTTCTACCTGTTTACTGAACCAGCTCCGAGTAAGGGATTTCTATAATCTTGGGGACACTTCATATTTTGAATAGTTTTGTTGAAACCCTGGAGACTGGTATACTATATTATAATATTATTGGTTCGGCGTAACTCCACCTTGGTCCCCTTTTTGCTGCATAATGTGCACCTTCCTTGGCTTTGAGCTTGCCATAACCTGTAGACCGGTGGGAAGCATTCACCTGCTACTTAAGCATTGGAATCTCTGTGGAGACTTTGAAGATTTATTTCTTTCAGTCTTGCCTGGCCAACTTTCACGAAGTGTGCTTTGGGTGGACTGGAATACTGGCTACACCAGCATGAAGCTGACTTCATGCATGCTTCTTCTGCCCCACCTGTGATAGAGTGTACAAAATCCACTTTTAGGATGCTGGACCAATCCTGTGACCATGGTCAAGGAGCCTTTTTTCACCAAGATGCAAGCACTACCAGCTCATCTGAGTGATCTTTTTTTTGTGGATAAAAGGGAGACATCAAGGACATACACTTTAAAGTACTCAATCCAGAGGGTGACCATGTCTAGTATTTTCAGCAATGGCCATATTTCTTCCACAACAGTTTTTCCTCAAGCTTGGGTACCTTAAGAACTGCTCTATGCACACTTGTAAAATATAAGGATACAAGAAATCAAAGTAATGTTCATTTACCATGTGAGTTTGTAAAAAATAACAAATAAATGAATACAGTACAGATACAATCCTGCCATAAATAAATGTATATGTGATTAAAAATGGAGGAATGTATCAAAACATTATCATACATTTTATTGCTCATTTGCTTGAAAATAAACTATTTATAAATATATTTCCCTCCTTAATATTTTATGTTATGAGATGTTGCAGCTGAAATGTAATTTAAAGATGCCGACTACTCAGGGCAATTTGTGAAATGAAATCCACTGCAATTTGTTTTCAAGCTCCAAGGCTAGAGGTATGTGAAAGTAGAACATAAGACAAGATCATCCACTATTAATATTCTGCTACCAGACGTGAGGAGGAGGAGTTTTCATGTTTAGCTTCTATAATGAGAAGAGAGTGGGAGAAAGGAACATCCACTGACTCGGAAATGACTTTCTCTAATTTCTTAATTACAGGTTTTTATTGTTGATGTAGTAAGGGGATACCAATGTGTTAGCTAGACTCCTGTACTCTTTCATATCCAAAACCCACATTCCCTCTAGATTGTTAGTGTTTATAT
>NW_017308136.1:263110-267899 GCF_000935625.1 Nanorana parkeri | reverse complement strand
AATGTTAGAATTTATTTTATAATGTTGAACTCAAGGCAAATAGCTAAATACACAAATAAATACAGTACATACAATATATGTAAACTGTTTTACCTGCCAGTAGGATTTGTATTGCCACAAAGCACAGTTCTTCCTGCAGGGAAGGGGGATCTAGCAGGGATCCTGCAGGGAAGGGGGATCAAGAGAGGGGAGATAGCCAAGAAAGAGAGAGCGAGGAGAGACAGCCAAGGGACCGTGGAGAGAGAGTGAAGAGAGAGACCAAAGAGAGGCAGCCAGGAGAGAGAGTGAGGAGAGGAATAGAGGAGAGACAGCCAAGAGAGAGAGATAGGGGAGACAGCCATGGGAGAGAGCCAGGAGAGCCAACCAGGAGAGGGGGGAGAGAGGGGAGACAGCCAGTAGAGACAGCCGGGAGAGAGAGCAAGGAGAGACAGCCAAGAGAGAGAGAAGAGACTGCCAGGAGAGATAGGAGAGACAGCCAGGAGGGAGAGGGATGAGTGACAGCCAGGAGAGAAAGGGAGGAGTGACAGCCAGGGGAGAGAGAGAAGAGACAGCCAGGAGAGAGAAGAGACAGCCAGGAGAGGGAGCCGATGGAGAGAGGAGAGAGAAAAACGGGAGAGAGAGCGAGGAGAGACAGTCAGGAGAGAGAGAGTGGAAAGCCCCTTAAATTAGTGTTTAGTATAGGCCTTATAGGCCCACATTAGGTTGATAGTCAGTGGTGTAATGCCACAATACATTTGTGGTCAGTAATGTAGTGCCCTCTTACAGTGTTGGTCAGTGGAGCGCCCCTTACATTGGTGGTCAGTGGTAAACTGTCCTTTTCGAGTGGGTGATAAATAGCTCACAGGTCCATGTCCCATTTCACCAGTTCTGATGAGCGATGTTGGCAATGAAACTATGAAGGCAATGTCAGATGGCAGTGCTGTACAGTGCTTGCTAGGAAGCTTGGTGAGGCTAGCCCTGTATCACCTAGCAGCACTTCGAGGGTACATGCTCCGCGTGCTCGATCCTAGAGCTGCCCATGACTGTGAGGGCTTGTTTCCACCAGCCCACACGCCTACCGCAATGTCAGTGCATGCACTATTGTTTGCAATCTCAGGGCATTTTATTACCACTTGTTCCTGTGCGACCAATTGTACTGCGGGCAGGGGGCGTGTCTGCAGTGACATTGCCTTGAATGGCTCTGCCACGCCCCCTCCCACCCCAGAACGCAAGGAGACTTTATGTATGCAATCCCTTGTGTTCCGAAGCACTTGACATTGCAGTAGACGTGCGGGCTGGTGGAAACAAGCCCTGAGCCAGATCAAGTGCAGGCCAACTGTGTTCAGTGGTTCATGCACCACCTTTGCTGATCCCAATTCAGCTCAACCTGCACATGAGGTATATGAGTAAGTGACTTTAGCATTAGATTCTATAAATCTCAAATAAAGGTAAACTGGGTGGAGTTTCTGACTTTTGCATGTTTGCAGTGTTTCCTGAATAGCATTAGCAGTTAGCGGCACAGAATCAATTGAATACTGTGAACCAGCTTTGGAAGATAATGTTAACTCTAGGAATGCTTATTTCTTCTTTGAAGAAAATCAAAGCTGCTGAATTGGAACATGATAGACTCTTGGTAGAGATACTTTGAATGAAAAACGTGAAATTGATATCCTAAATTTATTTTTAACCCCTTTCTTTGTCAGTTGCATAGTTTATGCATAAAATCAGTGGAATTATAGGCTGAGGGATGGGTCACAGCCACTGTATTGAGCAGAATTCCTTGGACAAAGGAGCCTTGAAGCAACTAGTTACATGACCTTGTCATTTTATACAGAGGACAATTGTGTTTACATCCCTTTATTTATGCTTAACTAGCTATGCTGTCATAGTATTTACATTGATTAATTGGAGATTAACTAAAATGAACATTAGTAATATTTTACTTACCCTCTCGTTATGGGCATTATGTTCTCTTCTATGTTCATTACCTTGATTTATTTTACTTCAAGGAGACAGCACTCTAGAAGTCATCCTCAGATAAATTCAGAATCGCTAGGTGACAAAATGAAGTCATGAATTTTTTTTCTCGGAAATCGAGATTGTGTCCTTGCAGCTCAGAGCTGAAGAACATACATTTGCAAGTCAACAGGCCTCTGTGACTAATGTTCATCTCGAACACATTTGAAAATAGCGACTGCTTATATCAGTGACGTTTATATGTCGCTTCTGTAGCTGTTATGTTTAATACCCCATAAAAGTGAATGTACAGATTGCTTCACTTAAACATTTCATCCTTCATTTTATGTTTGAAACACTAATGACTTAATTCAGCTGCCACTACGCCGCTACCACATTCGTTTGCCTAATTTATTTATGTTTGCCATGAATCAGAAGACAGAAGAAGCTTGCACATTGCCGATCAGATACTACATGTGGAGTTTTTAAAAGGTTGCATGTAAATAGTGTAATAATAAAAAATCTTGTCTCTGTATTATACAATAGTTATTTAACACAAACAAAATAAAGTGCTCCAAAGTTGAACTCCAGCCTCACCTTTACCCCTCAAATGAAAAATGCATTCTTCTCCCCCTTACCTTTGGTGCTCTTCTTGTGCTGTAATAACATACTTACTAGTCGAGTGGATCCTGCATTGTCCTCTTCTCTTGCACCTCTGTCCTGCTACAGGTGCTGTTCTGCGTAGTCATCTTCTTTGATATGTAACTGAGAACTGGCTGTCTTTCCTGAGTTCATGAGAAAAAAGAAAACAAGAGCCCCCCTCTATAGATTTTCCGCAATATTCAAATAACCGACTTTATAAAGACTAAAATTCGATCCATTACCCACCCTGCCTCTATGACCTCATTTGCGGTCACATGCAGGTCCTGAGATGTATCAATTGGCAAGATATCCACTAGTTATAATTTATTGTCCATACCAACCCAAAAACTCCTGTACATGCTACATTGGAAGCAGGCCCTTGGTAGATCCCTGGACCTCAAAGAATGGCAAACAACAGCAGATAATGTGTCCCAAATACCCATAAACACCTCACTTAATCAAATTATACAATGCTGATGATATGGTACATGGTGCCCATCAGGCTTTCTGAGCTGATTCCGCAAAGTTATCCACTATGCTTCAGCGGTTGTGGCCAATTGGAGTCTATTTATCACATATGCTGGAAATGCCCCACGGTCCTCAAATTCTGGATCAGAATTTATATGATCTACTCAGTGGCCCAATTCAATAAACCCAAGTCTCCAGAGAGTGCTCTATTTTTCAAACTTGATCTTGAAATGCCAAAATTTACCAAACCACTAATCTCAAATACCTTGTAACTAACTATGTAAATATAACAGTTTTGAATCTGCATCGGGAAGGGGCCATCCCCAAACTGTTCCCACAAAGTTGGGAGCATGAAATTGTTCAAAATGTCTTGGTATGCTGATTCCCTTCACTGGAACTAAGGGGCCAAGCCCAACCCCTGAAAAACAAGCCTACACCATAATCCCCCCTCCATCAAACTTTCCATGAGACACAATGCAGTCAGGCAAGTACCGTTCTCCTGGCAACCGCCAAACCCAGACACTTCCATCGGATTGCCAGACAGAGAAGCATAATTCGTCACTCCAGAGAACACGTCTCCACTTCTCTAGAGTCCAGTGGCAGCGTGCTTTACACCACTGCAGTGCACTTGGTGAAGTAAGGCTTGGATGCAGCTGCTTGGCCATGGAAACCCATTCCATGAAGCTCTCTGTTGTTCTGCCAATCTGAGGGCCACATGAAGTTTGGAGGTCTGTAGCTATTGACTCTGTAGACAGTTGGCGACTTCTGCGCACTTCAGCATGCGCTGACCCTTACTCTGTCATTTTACGTGGCCTACCACTTCGTGGCTGTGTTGCTGCTGTTCCCAGTTGCTTCCACTTTGTTATAACACCACTAACAGTTGACCGTGGAATATTTAGTAGCAAGGAAATTTCCCTGATAGCCTTATGGCACAGGTGGCAACCTATCACGATACCACGCTTGAATTCACTGAGCTCCTAAAAGCGAAATGTTTGTAGAAGCAAATGTTTGTAGAAGCAGTCTGCATGCCGAGGTGCTTGATTTTATACACCTGTGGCCATGGAGGTGATTGGAACACCTGAATCCAATAATTGGGAGGGATGTCCCAATACTTTTTGGCAAAATAGTGCATATATGATGGATGACATTCAAGTTTGCAAGGTTTGTAACATTATCATCTGTGAAACCAATTCAATTAACATATTGAAATAGAGAGTGAGGGCAACTCCCCTCCTCCCCTTATTTCC
The DNA here is from genome assembly GCF_000935625.1 of Nanorana parkeri. Lineage (NCBI taxonomy): Eukaryota > Metazoa > Chordata > Amphibia > Anura > Dicroglossidae > Nanorana > Nanorana parkeri. Next base: position 263,607 of record NW_017308136.1, on the reverse strand, counting down.
TCTCTTCTCTGCTGTCCTCTATTCTTTCTTTTTTCTTCTATTCTCCTCTGCCCACCCGCCTCTCTCTCTCTTTTTCCTCTATTCTTCTACTTTTCCTCTCCTATCCCCACCCAGCCCTTCTATCCCCGTCTTGTGTTCCCCAACTGAAGAACATTCCTATATGTGCTGGTAGCTAATATCCAATTGCCTTAAACAGAGGCCTCTGTCAGCCCAGTTGACTAGATCTACATCATCAGACAATTGTGGACCCCAGGCAGTCTTCTATTTGGCGTTATTGATTATTCATGTCTGCCTCTCATGCTCTTACTCATTAGTTTTCCCTCTTTGTACCTTACTTGCTCATTTATTAGCACCCATTAATGATTAAAGTTAATTATGTTAATTACCTCTTGACAAGGCAAGTTAGTGTAATTTATTTATGATCGTAATTAATAAATGTGAACAAAACTAAATACTCAGTAATTGTTTAGCAGCTTCAAAATTTTGCACTATATATA